>NW_026114713.1:0-200433 GCF_025201925.1 Gopherus flavomarginatus | reverse complement strand
GTTGAGGGCCCCAGGTTGGGCCCCTGGAGCTGCGGTTGGGGCCCCAGGTTTGGCCCCTGGAGGATGGTTCGGGCGCTCAGGGGTTGGGCCCCTGGAGCTGGTGGTTGGGCCCCCAGGGATTGGGCCCCTGGAGCTATGGTTCAGGCGCTAAGGGGTTGGGCCCCTGAGCTGGTGTTGGGGCACCAAGGGGTGGGCCCTGGAGCTGGTGTTGGGGCCCCAGGGGCTAGGCCCCTGTAGCTATGGTTCGGGCGCTCAGGGATGGGGCCCTGGAGCTGGTTTTGGGGCCCCCAGGGGTTGGGCCCTTGGAGCTGGTGTTGGGGCCCCCAGGGGTTAGGCCCCTGGAGCTATGGTTCGGGCGCTCAGGGGTTGGGCCGCTGGAGCTGGTGTTGGGGCCCCTGACCTAATGTCACCCCTTGCTCTCCCATCCCCCACACAGACAGTCCAGACTCCATCACAGTAATGCCCAGAGCATTTCACGCATGGAGCAACAGTAACACTGTGTGGCCATGCAGGGTAATGCCCAGAGCATTTCCTGCATGGAGCAAGAGTGACACCGTGTGGCCACATAGGGTAGTGCCAGAGCATTTCCCGCATGGAGCTATGGTTCGGGAGCTCTGGGGTTGGGCCCCTGTAGCTGGTGTTGGGACTCCCAGGGGTTGGGCCCCTGGAGCTGGTTGTTGGGGCCCCAGGGGTTAAGGTTCGGGCGCTCAGGGGTTGGGCCCCTTGGAGCTGGCGTGCGGGCCCCAGGGAATAGGCCCTAGAGCTATGGTTTGCTCACTCTGGGGTTCTGCCCCTGGAGCGGGGGTTGGGGCTCCCAGGGGTTGGGCTCCTGCAGCTGGGGTGGGGGGACCCAGGGGTTAGGCCCCTGGAGCTATGGTTCAGGCGCTCAGGGGTTGGGACCCTGGAGCTGGTTTTGGGGCCTCCAGTGGTTGGGACCCTGGAGCTGCGGTTGGGGCCTCCAGGGGTTAGCCCCTGGATCTTTGGTTCGGCCGCTCATTGGTTGGGCCCCTGGAGCTGGTGTTGGGGCCCCAAGGGGTTGGGCCCCTGGAGCTGGTGTTGGGGACCCAGGGGTTAGGGCCCTGGAGCTATGGTTCAGGCGCTCAGGGGTTGGGCCCCTGGAGCTATGGTTCGGGCGCTCAGGGGTTGGGCCCCTGGAGCTGGGTGGAGGGCCCAGCGGTTTGGCCCCTGGAGCTGGTGTTGGGGCCCCCAGGGATTGGGCCCCTGGAGCTATGTTCGGGCGCTCTGGGGTTGGGCCCCTGGAGCTGGTGTTGGGGACCCAGGTTTTAGGCCCGTGGAGCTATGGTTCAGGCACTCAGGGGTTGGACCCCTGGAGCTATGGTTCGGGCGCTCAGGGGTTGGTTCCCTGGAGCTAGGGTCGAGGGCCCCAGGGGTGGGGCCCCTGGAGCTGCTGTGGGGCCCCCAGGTTTTGAGTCCTGGAGATTGTGTTGGGGTTCGCAGGGGTTGGGCCCCTGGAGCTGTGGTTGGGCCCCCCAGGGTTTAGGCCCCTGGAGCTATGGTTCGGGCGCTCAGGGGTTGGGCCCCTGGAGCTGGTGTTGGGGCCCCCAGGGGTGGGGCCCTGGAGGTGGGGTTGGGGCCCCGGGGGTTAGGCCCCTATAGCTATGGTTCGGGCGCTCAGGGGTTGGGCCCCTGGAGCTGGTGTTGGGGCCCTCAGGGATTAGGCCCCTGGAGCTATGGTTCAGGCGCTAAGGGTTTGGGACCCTGGAGCTGGTGTTGGGGCCCCCAGGGGTTGGGCCCCTGGAGCTGGTGTTGGGGCCCCAGGGGCTAGGCCCCTGTAGCTATGGTTCGGGCGCTCAGGGATTGGGCCCCTGGAGCTGGTTTTGGGGCCCCCAGGGGTTGGGCCCTTGGAGCTGGTGTTGGGGCCCCCAGGGGTTAGGCCCCTGGAGCTATGGTTCGGGCGCTCAGGGGTTGGGCCGCTGGAGCTGGTGTTGGGGCCCCTGACCTAATGTCACCCCTTGCTCTCCCATCCCCCACACAGACAGTCCCGACTCCATCACAGTAATGCCCAGAGCATTTCACGCATGGAGCAACAGTAACACTGTGTGGCCATGCAGGGTAATGCCCAGAGCATTTCCTGCATGGAGCAAGAGTGACACCGTGTGGCCACATAGGGTAGTGCACAGAGCATTTCCCCGCATGGAGCTATGGTTCGGGAGCTCTGGGGTTGGGCCCCTGTAGCTGGTGTTGGGACTCCCAGGGGTTGGGCCCCTGGAGCTGGTGTTTGGGCCCCAGGGGTTAAGGTTCGGGCGCTCAGGGGTTGGGCCCTTGGAGCTGGCGTGCGGGCCCCCAGGGAATAGGCCCCTAGAGCTATGGTTTGCTCACTCTGGGGTTCTGCCCCTGGAGCTGGTGTTGGGGCTCCCAGGGGTTGGGCCCTGCAGCTGGTGTTGGGGACCCAGGGGTTAGGCCCCTGGAGCTATGGTTCAGGCGCTCAGGGGTTGGGACCCTGGAGCTGGTTTTGGGGCCTCCAGTGGTTGGGACCCTGGAGCTGCGGTTGGGGCCTCCAGGGGTTAGCCCCTGGATCTTTGGTTCGGCCGCTCATTGGTTGGGCCCCTGGAGCTGGTGTTGGGGCCCCAAGGGGTTGGGCCCCTGGAGCTGGTGTTGGGGACCCAGGGGTTAGGGCCCTGGAGCTATGGTTCAGGCGCTCAGGGGTTGGGCCCCTGGAGCTATGGTTCGGGCGCTCAGGGGTTGGGCCCCTGGAGCTGGGGTGGAGGGCCCCAGCGGTTGGGCCCCTGGAGCTGGTGTTGGGGCCCCCAGGGATTGGGCCCCTGGAGCTATGTTTCGGGCGCTCTGGGGTTGGGCCCCTGGAGCTGGTGTTGGGGACCCAGGTTTTAGGCCCGTGGAGCTATGGTTCAGGCACTCAGGGGTTGGACCCCTGGAGCTATGGTTCGGGCGCTCAGGGGTTGGTTCCCTGGAGCTAGGGTCGAGGGCCCCAGGGGTGGGGCCCCTGGAGCTGCTGTTGGGGCCCCCAGGTTTTGAGTTCCTGGAGATTGTGTTGGGGTTCGCAGGGGTTGGGCCCCTGGAGCTGTGGTTGGGCCCCCCAGGGTTTAGGCCCCTGGAGCTATGGTTCGGGCGCTCAGGGGTTGGGCCCCTGGAGCTGGTGTTGGGGCCCCCAGGGGTTGGGCCCCTGGAGGTGGGGTTGGGGCCCCCGGGGGTTAGGCCCCTATAGCTATGGTTCGGGCGCTCAGGGGTTGGGCCCCTGGAGCTGGTGTTGGGGCCCTCAGGATTAGGCCCTGGAGCTATGGTTCAGGCGCTAAGGGTTTGGGACCCTGGAGCTGGTGTTGGGCCCCCAGGGGTTGGGGCCCCTGGTGCTGGTGTGGGGCCCCAGGGGCTAGGCCCCTGTAGCTATGGTTCGGGCGCTCAGGGGATTGGGCCCCTGGAGCTGGTTTTGGGGCCCCCAGGGGTTGGGCCCTTGGAGCTGGTGTTGGGGCCCCCAGGGGTTAGGCCCCTGGAGCTATGGTTCGGGCGCTCAGGGGTTGGGCCGCTGGAGCTGGTGTTGGGGCCCCTGACCTAATGTCACCCCTTGCTCTCCCATCCCCCACACAGACAGTCCCGACTCCATCACAGTAATGCCCAGAGCATTTCACGCATGGGCAACAGTAACACTGGTGGCCATGCAGGGTAATGCCCAGAGCATTTCCTGCATGGAGCAAGAGTGACACCGGGTGGCCACATAGGGTAGTGCACAGAGCATTTCCCCGCATGGAGCTATGGTTCGGGAGCTCTGGGGTTGGGCCCCTGTAGCTGGGGTTGGGACTCCCAGGGGTTGGGCCCCTGGAGCTGGTGTTGGGGCCCCAGGGGTTAGGTTCGGGCGCTCAGGGGTTGGGCCCTTGGAGCTGGCGTGCGGGCCCCCAGGGAATAGGCCCCTAGAGCTATGGTTGCTCACTCTGGGGTTCTGCCCCTGGAGCTGGTGTTGGGGCTCCAGGGGTTGGGCTCCTGCAGCTGGTGTTGGGGACCCAGGGTTAGGCCCCTGGAGCTATGGTTCAGGCGCTCAGGGGTTGGGACCCTGGAGCTGGTTTTGGGGCCTCCAGGGTTGGGACCCTGGAGCTGCGGTTGGGGCCTCCAGGGGTTAGCCCCTGGATCTTTGGTTCGGCCGCTCATTGGTTGGGCCCCTGGAGCTGGTGTTGGGGCCCCCAGGGGTTAGGCCCCTGGAGCTATGGTTCGGGCGCTCAGGGGTTGGGCCCCTGGAGCTGGTGTTGGGGCCCCTGACCTAATGTCACCCCTTGCTCTCCCATCCCCCACACAGACAGTCCCGACCCATCACAGTAATGCCCAGAGCATTTCACGCATGGAGCAACAGTAACACTGTGTGGCCATGCAGGGTAATGCCCAGAGCATTTCCTGCATGGAGCAGAGTGACACCGTGTGGCCACATAGGGTAGTGCACAGAGCATTTCCCCGCATGGAGCTATGGTTCGGGAGCTCTGGGGTTGGGCCCCTGGAGCTGGTGTTGGGACTCCCAGGGGTTGGGCCCATGGAGCTGGGGTTGGGGCCCCAGGGGTTAAGGTTCGGGCGCTCAGGGGTTGGGCCCTTGGAGCTGGCGTGCGGGCCCCAGGGAATAGGCCCCTAGAGCTATGGTTTGGCACTCTGGTTCGCCCCTGGAGCTGGTGTTGGGGCTCCCAGGGGTTGGGCTCCTGCAGCTGGTGTTGGGGACCCAGGGGTTAGGCCCCTGGAGCTATGGTTCAGGCGCTCAGGGGTTGGGACCCTGGAGCTGGTTTTGGGGCCTCCAGTGGTTGGGACCCTGGAGCTGCGGTTGGGGCCTCCAGGGGTTAGCCCCTGGATCTTTGGTTCGGCCGCTCATGGTTGGGCCCCTGGAGCTGGTGTTGGGGCCCCAAGGGGTTGGGCCCCTGGAGCTGGTGTTGGGGACCCAGGGGTTAGGGCCCTGGAGCTATGGTTCAGGCGCTCAGGGGTTGGGCCCCTGGAGCTATGGTTCGGGCGCTCAGGGGTTGGGCCCTGGAGCTGGGGTGGAGGGCCCCCAGCGGTTGGGCCCCTGGAGCTGGTGTTGGGGCCCCAGGGGTGGGCCCCTGGAGCTATGTTTCGGGCGCTCTGGGGTTGGGCCCTGGAGCTGGTGTTGGGGACCCAGGTTTTAGGCCCGTGGAGCTATGGTTCAGGCACTCAGGGGTTGGACCCCTGGAGCTATGGTTCGGGCGCTCAGGGGTTGGTTCCCTGGAGCTAGGGTCGAGGGCCCCAGGGGTGGGGCCCCTGGAGCTGCTGGTGGGGCCCCCAGGTTTTGAGTTCCTGGAGATTTTTTGGGGGTTCGCAGGGGTTGGGCCCCTGGAGCTGTGGTTGGGCCCCCCAGGGTTTAGGCCCCTGGAGCTATGGTTCGGGCGCTCAGGGGTTGGGCCCCTGGAGCTGGTGTTGGGGCCCCAGGGGTTGGGCCCCTGGAGCTGGGTTGGGGCCCCCGGGGGTTCTAGGCCCCTATAGCTATGGTTCGGGCGCTCAGGGGTTGGGCCCCTGGAGCTGGTGTTGGGGACCCAGGTTTTAGGCCCGTGGAGCTATGGTTCAGGCGCTCAGGGTTTGGACCCCTGGAGCTATGGTTCGGGCGCTCAGGGGTTGGTTCCCTGGAGCTAGGGTCGAGGGCCCCAGGGGTGGGCCCCTGGAGCTGCTGTTGGGGCCCCAGGTTTTGAGCCCTGGAGATTGTGTTGGGGTTCCCAGGGGTTGGGCCCCTGGAGCTGTGGTGGGCCCCCAGGGGTTAGGCCCCTGGAGCTATGGTTCGGGCGCTCAGGGGTTGGGCCCTGGAGCTGGTGTTGGGGCCCCAGGGGTTGGGCCCCTGGAGGGGGTTGGGGCCCCGGGGTTAGGCCCCTGGAGCTATGGTTCGGGCGCTCAGGGGTTGGGCCCCTGGAGCTGGTGTTGGGGACCCAGGTTTTAGGCCCGTGGAGCTATGGTTCAGGCACTCAGGGGTTGGACCCCTGGAGCTATGGTTCGGGCGCTCAGGGGTTGGTTCCCTGGAGCTAGGGTCGAGGGCCCCAGGGGTGGGGCCCCTGGAGCTGCTGTTGGGCCCCCAGGTTTTGAGTTCCTGGAGATTGTGTTGGGGTTCGCAGGGGTTGGGCCCCTGGAGCTGTGGTTGGGCCCCCCAGGGTTAGGCCCCTGGAGCTATGGTTCGGGCGCTCAGGGGTTGGGCCCCTGGAGCTGGTGTTGGGGCCCCCAGGGGTTGGGCCCCTGGAGGTGGGGTTGGGCCCCCGGGGGTTAGCCCCTATAGCTATGGTTCGGGCGCTCAGGGGTTGGGCCCCTGGAGCTGGTGTTGGGGCCCTCAGGGATTAGGCCCTGGAGCTATGGTTCAGGCGCTAAGGGTTTGGGACCCTGGAGCTGGTGTTTGGGCCCCCAGGGGTTGGGCCCCTGGAGCTGGTGTTGGGGCCCCAGGGGCTAGGCCCCTGTAGCTATGGTTCGGGCGCTCAGGGATTGGGCCCCTGGAGCTGGTTTTGGGGCCCCCAGGGGTTGGGCCCTTGGAGCTGGTGTTGGGGCCCCCAGGGGTTAGGCCCCTGGAGCTATGGTTCGGGCGCTCAGGGGTTGGGCCGCTGGAGCTGGTGTTGGGGCCCCTGACCTAATGTCACCCCTTGCTCTCCCATCCCCCACACAGACAGTCCCGAACTCCATCACAGTAATGCCCAGAGCATTTCACGCATGGAGCAACAGTAACACTGTGTGGCCATGCAGGGTAATGCCCAGAGCATTTCCTGCATGGAGCAAGAGTGACACCGTGTGGCCACATAGGGTAGTGCACAGAGCATTTCCCCGCATGGAGCTATGGTTCGGGAGCTCTGGGGTTGGGCCCCTGTAGCTGGTGTTGGGACTCCCAGGGGTTGGGCCCCTGGAGCTGGTGTTGGGGCCCCAGGGGTTAAGGTTCGGGCGCTCAGGGGTTGGGCCCTTGGAGCTGGCGTGCGGGCCCCCAGGGAATAGGCCCCTAGAGCTATGGTTTGCTCACTCTGGGGTTCTGCCCCTGGAGCTGGTGTTGGGGCTCCCAGGGGTTGGGCTCCTGCAGCTGGTGTTGGGGACCCAGGGGTTAGGCCCCTGGAGCTATGGTTCAGGCGCTCAGGGGTTGGGACCCTGGAGCTGGTTTTGGGGCCTCCAGTGGTTGGGACCCTGGAGCTGCGGTTGGGGCCTCCAGGGGTTAGCCCCTGGATCTTTGGTTCGGCCGCTCATTGGTTGGGCCCCTGGAGCTGGTGTTGGGGCCCCAAGGGGTTGGGCCCCTGGAGCTGGTGTTGGGGACCAGGGGTTAGGGCCCTGGAGCTATGGTTCAGGCGCTCAGGGGTTGGGCCCCTGGAGCTATGGTTCGGGCGCTCAGGGGTTGGGCCCCTGGAGCTGGGGTGGAGGGCCCCAGCGGTTGGCCCTCTGGAGCTGGTGTTGGGGCCCCCAGGGATTGGGCCCCTGGAGCTATGTTTCGGGCGCTCTGGGGTTGGGCCCCTGGAGCTGGTGTTGGGGACCCAGGTTTTAGGCCCGTGGAGCTATGGTTCAGGCACTCAGGGTTGGACCCCTGGAGCTATGGTTCGGGCGCTCAGGGGTTGGTTCCCTGGAGCTAGGGTCGAGGGCCCCAGGGGTGGGGCCCCTGGAGCTGCTGTTGGGGCCCCCAGGTTTTGAGTTCCTGGAGATTGTGTTGGGGTTCGCAGGGGTTGGGCCCCTGGAGCTGTGGTTGGGCCCCCCAGGGTTTAGGCCCCTGGAGCTATGGTTCGGGCGCTCAGGGGTTGGGCCCCTGGAGCTGGTGTTGGGGCCCCCAGGGGTTGGGCCCCTGGAGGTGGGGTTGGGGCCCCCGGGGGTTAGGCCCCTATAGCTATGGTTCGGGCGCTCAGGGGTTGGGCCCCTGGAGCTGGTGTTGGGGCCCTCAGGGATTAGGGCCCTGGAGCTATGGTTCAGGCGCTAAGGGTTTGGGACCCTGGAGCTGGTGTTGGGGCCCCCAGGGGTTGGGCCCCTGGAGCTGGTGTTGGGGCCCCAGGGGCTAGGCCCCTGTAGCTATGGTTCGGGCGCTCAGGGATTGGGCCCCTGGAGCTGGTTTTGGGGCCCCAGGGGTTGGGCCCTTGGAGCTGGTGTTGGGGCCCCCAGGGGTTAGGCCCCTGGAGCTATGGTTCGGGCGCTCAGGGGTTGGGCCGCTGGAGCTGGTTTTGGGGCCCCTGACCTAATGTCACCCCTTGCTCTCCCATCCCCCACACAGACAGTCCCGACTCCATCACAGTAATGCCCAGAGCATTTCACGCATGGAGCAACAGTAACACTGTGTGGCCATGCAGGGTAATGCCCAGAGCATTTCCTGCATGGAGCAAGAGTGACACCGTGTGGCCACATAGGGTAGTGCACAGAGCATTTCCCCGCATGGAGCTATGGTTCGGGAGCTCTGGGGTTGGGCCCCTGTAGCTGGTGTTGGGACTCCCAGGGGTTGGGCCCCTGGAGCTGGTGTTGGGGCCCCAGGGGTTAAGGTTCGGGGCGCTCAGGGGTTGGGCCCTTGGAGCTGGCGTGCGGGCCCCCAGGGAATAGGCCCCTAGAGCTATGGTTTGCTCACTCTGGGGTTCTGCCCCTGGAGCTGGTGTTGGGGCTCCCAGGGGTTGGGCTCCTGCAGCTGGTGTTGGGGACCCAGGGGTTAGGCCCCTGGAGCTATGGTTCAGGCGCTCAGGGGTTGGGACCCTGGAGCTGGTTTTGGGGCCTCCAGTGGTTGGGACCCTGGAGCTGCGGTTGGGGCCTCCAGGGGTTAGCCCCTGGATCTTTGGTTCGGCCGCTCATTGGTTGGGCCCCTGGAGCTGGTGTTGGGGCCCCAAGGGGTTGGGCCCCTGGAGCTGGTGTTGGGGACCCAGGGGTTAGGGCCCTGGAGCTATGGTTCAGGCGCTCAGGGGTTGGGCCCCTGGAGCTATGGTTCGGGCGCTCAGGGGTTGGGCCCCTGGAGCTGGGGTGGAGGGCCCCAGCGGTTGGGCCCCTGGAGCTGGTGTTGGGGCCCCCAGGGATTGGGCCCCTGGAGCTATGTTTCGGGCGCTCTGGGGTTGGGCCCCTGGAGCTGGTGTTGGGGACCCAGGTTTTAGGCCCGTGGAGCTATGGTTCAGGCACTCAGGGGTTGGACCCCTGGAGCTATGGTTCGGGCGCTCAGGGGTTGGTTCCCTGGAGCTAGGGTCGAGGGCCCCAGGGGTGGGGCCCCTGGAGCTGCTGTTGGGGCCCCCAGGTTTTGAGTTCCTGGAGATTGTGTTGGGGTTCGCAGGGGTTGGGCCCCTGGAGCTGTGGTTGGGCCCCCCAGGGTTTAGGCCCCTGGAGCTATGGTTCGGGCGCTCAGGGGTTGGGCCCCTGGAGCTGGTGTTGGGGCCCCCAGGGGTTGGGCCCCTGGAGGTGGGGTTGGGGCCCCGGGGGTTAGGCCCCTATAGCTATGGTTCGGGCGCTCAGGGGTTGGGCCCCTGGAGCTGGTGTTGGGGCCCTCAGGGATTAGGGCCCTGGAGCTATGGTTCAGGCGCTAAGGGTTTGGGACCCTGGAGCTGGTGTTGGGGCCCCCAGGGGTTGGGCCCCTGGAGCTGGTGTTGGGGCCCCAGGGGTTAGGCCCCTGGAGCTATGGTTCGGGCGCTCAGGGGTTGGCCCCTGGAGCTGGTGTTGGGGCCCCTGACCTAATGTCACCCCTTGCTCTCCCATCCCCCACACAGACAGTCCCGACTCCATCACAGTAATGCCCAGAGCATTTCACGCATGGAGCAACAGTAACACTGTGTGGCCATGCAGGGTAATGCCCAGAGCATTTCCTGCATGGAGCAAGAGTGACACCGTGTGGCCACATAGGGTAGTGCACAGAGCATTTCCCCGCATGGAGCTATGGTTCGGGAGCTCTGGGGTTGGGCCCCTGTAGCTGGTGTTGGGACTCCCAGGGGTTGGGCCCCTGGAGCTGGTGTTGGGGCCCCAGGGGTTAAGGTTCGGGCGCTCAGGGGTTGGGCCCTTGGAGCTGGCGTGCGGGCCCCCAGGGAATAGGCCCCTAGAGCTATGGTTTGCTCACTCTGGGTTCTGCCCCTGGAGCTGGTGTTGGGGCTCCCAGGGGTTGGGCTCCTGCAGCTGGTGTTGGGGACCCAGGGTTAGGCCCCTGGAGCTATGGTTCAGGCGCTCAGGGGTTGGGACCCTGGAGCTGGTTTTGGGGCCTCCAGTGGTTGGGACCCTGGAGCTGCGGTTGGGGCCTCCAGGGTTAGCCCCTGGATCTTTGGTTCGGCCGCTCATTGGTTGGGCCCCTGGAGCTGGTGTTGGGGCCCCAAGGGGTTGGGCCCCTGGAGCTGGTGTTGGGGACCCAGGGGTTAGGGCCCTGGAGCTATGGTTCAGGCGCTCAGGGGTTGGGCCCCTGGAGCTATGGTTCGGGCGCTCAGGGGTTGGGCCCCTGGAGCTGGGGTGGAGGGCCCCAGCGGTTGGGCCCCTGGAGCTGGTGTTGGGGCCCCCAGGGATTGGGCCCCTGGAGCTATGTTTCGGGCGCTCTGGGGTTGGGCCCCTGGAGCTGGTGTTGGGGACCCAGGTTTTAGGCCCGTGGAGCTATGGTTCAGGCACTCAGGGGTTGGACCCCTGGAGCTATGGTTCGGGCGCTCAGGGGTTGGTTCCCTGGAGCTAGGGTCGAGGGCCCCAGGGGTGGGGCCCCTGGAGCTGCTGTTGGGGCCCCCAGGTTTTGAGTTCCTGGAGATTGTGTTGGGGTTCGCAGGGGTTGGGCCCCTGGAGCTGTGGTTGGGCCCCCCAGGGTTTAGGCCCCTGGAGCTATGGTTCGGGCGCTCAGGGGTTGGGCCCCTGGAGCTGGTGTTGGGGCCCCCAGGGGTTGGGCCCCTGGAGGTGGGGTTGGGGCCCCCGGGGGTTAGGCCCCTATAGCTATGGTTCGGGCGCTCAGGGGTTGGGCCCCTGGAGCTGGTGTTGGGGCCCTCAGGGATTAGGCCCCTGGAGCTATGGTTCAGGCGCTAAGGGTTTGGGACCCTGGAGCTGGTGTTGGGGCCCCCAGGGGTTGGGCCCCTGGAGCTGGTGTTGGGGCCCCAGGGGCTAGGCCCCTGTAGCTATGGTTCGGGCGCTCAGGGATTGGGCCCCTGGAGCTGGTTTTGGGGCCCCCAGGGGTTGGGCCCTTGGAGCTGGTGTTGGGGCCCCCAGGGGTTAGGCCCCTGGAGCTATGGTTCGGGCGCTCAGGGGTTGGGCCGCTGGAGCTGGTGTTGGGGCCCCTGACCTAATGTCACCCCTTGCTCTCCCATCCCCCACACAGACAGTCCCGACTCCATCACAGTAATGCCCAGAGCATTTCACGCATGGAGCAACAGTAACACTGTGTGGCCATGCAGGGTAATGCCCAGAGCATTTCCTGCATGGAGCAAGAGTGACACCGTGTGGCCACATAGGGTAGTGCACAGAGCATTTCCCCGCATGGAGCTATGGTTCGGGAGCTCTGGGGTTGGGCCCCTGTAGCTGGTGTTGGGACTCCCAGGGGTTGGGCCCCTGGAGCTGGTGTTGGGGCCCCAGGGGTTAAGGTTCGGGCGCTCAGGGGTTGGGCCCTTGGAGCTGGCGTGCGGGCCCCCAGGGAATAGGCCCCTAGAGCTATGGTTTGCTCACTCTGGGTTCTGCCCCTGGAGCTGGTGTTGGGGCTCCCAGGGGTTGGGCTCCTGCAGCTGGTGTTGGGGACCCAGGGTTAGGCCCCTGGAGCTATGGTTCAGGCGCTCAGGGGTTGGGACCCTGGAGCTGGTTTTGGGGCCTCCAGTGGTTGGGACCCTGGAGCTGCGGTTGGGGCCTCCAGGGGTTAGCCCCTGGATCTTTGGTTCGGCCGCTCATTGGTTGGGCCCCTGGAGCTGGTGTTGGGGCCCCAAGGGGTTGGGCCCCTGGAGCTGGTGTTGGGGACCCAGGGGTTAGGGCCCTGGAGCTATGGTTCAGGCGCTCAGGGGTTGGGCCCCTGGAGCTATGGTTCGGGCGCTCAGGGGTTGGGCCCCTGGAGCTGGGGTGGAGGGCCCCAGCGGTTGGGCCCCTGGAGCTGGTGTTGGGGCCCCCAGGGATTGGGCCCCTGGAGCTATGTTTCGGGCGCTCTGGGGTTGGGCCCCTGGAGCTGGTGTTGGGGACCCAGGTTTTAGGCCCGTGGAGCTATGGTTCGGGCGCTCAGGGGTTGGTTCCCTGGAGCTAGGGTCGAGGGCCCCAGGGGGGGGCCCCTGGAGCTGCTGTTGGGGCCCCCAGGTTTTGAGTTCCTGGAGATTGTGTTGGGGTTCGCAGGGGTTGGGCCCCTGGAGCTGTGGTTGGGCCCCCCAGGGTTTAGGCCCCTGGAGCTATGGTTCGGGCGCTCAGGGGTTGGGCCCCTGGAGCTGGTGTTGGGGCCCCCAGGGGTTGGGCCCCTGGAGGTGGGGTTGGGGCCCCCGGGGTTAGGCCCCTATAGCTATGGTTCGGGCGCTCAGGGGTTGGGCCCCTGGAGCTGGTGTTGGGGCCCTCAGGGATTAGGGCCCTGGAGCTATGGTTCCGGCGCTAAGGGTTTGGGACCCTGGAGCTGGTGTTGGGGCCCCCAGGGGTTGGGCCCCTGGAGCTGGTGTTGGGGCCCCAGGGGCTAGGCCCCTGTAGCTATGGTTCGGGCGCTCAGGATTGGGCCCCTGGAGCTGGTTTTGGGGCCCCCAGGGGTTGGGCCCTGGAGCTGGTGTTGGGGCCCCCAGGGGTTAGGCCCCTGGAGCTATGGTTCGGGCCTCAGGGGTTGGGCCCTTGGAGCTGGCGTGCGGGCCCCCAGGGAATAGGCCCCTAGAGCTATGGTTTCCTCACTCTGGGGTTCTGCCCCTGGAGCTGGTGTTGGGGCTCCCAGGGGTTGGGCTCCTGCAGCTGGTGTTGGGGACCCAGGGGTTAGGCCCCTGGAGCTATGGTTCAGGCGCTCAGGGGTTGGGACCCTGGAGCTGGTTTTGGGGCCTCCAGTGGTTGGGACCCTGGAGCTGCGGTTGGGGCCTCCAGGGGTTAGCCCCTGGATCTTTGGTTCGGCCGCTCATTGGTTGGGCCCCTGGAGCTGGTGTTGGGGCCCCAAGGGGTTGGCCCCTGGAGCTGGTGTTGGGGACCCAGGGGTTAGGGCCCTGGAGCTATGGTTCAGGCGCTCAGGGGTTGGGCCCCTGGAGCTATGGTTCGGGCGCTCAGGGGTTGGGCCCCTGGAGCTGGGTGGAGGGCCCCAGCGGTTGGGCCCCTGGAGCTGGTGTTGGGGCCCCCAGGGATTGGGCCCCTGGAGCTATGTTTCGGGCGCTCTGGGGTTGGGCCCCTGGAGCTGGTGTTGGGGACCCAGGTTTTAGGCCCGTGGAGCTATGGTTCAGGCACTCAGGGGTTGGACCCCTGGAGCTATGGTTCGGGCGCTCAGGGGTTGGTTCCCTGGAGCTAGGGTCGAGGGCCCCAGGGGTGGGGCCCCTGGAGCTGCTGTTGGGGCCCCCAGGTTTTGAGTTCCTGGAGATTGTGTTGGGGTTCGCAGGGGTTGGGCCCCTGGAGCTGTGGTTGGGCCCCCCAGGGTTTAGGCCCCTGGAGCTATGGTTCGGGCGCTCAGGGGTTGGGCCCCTGGAGCTGGTGTTGGGGCCCCCAGGGGTTGGGCCCCTGGAGGTGGGGTTGGGGCCCCCGGTATTAGGCCCCTATAGCTATGGTTCGGGCGCTCAGGGGTTGGGCCCCTGGAGCTGGTGTTGGGGCCCTCAGGGATTAGGCCCCTGGAGCTATGGTTCAGGCGCTAAGGGTTTGGGACCCTGGAGCTGGTGTTGGGGCCCCCAGGGGTTGGGCCCCTGGAGCTGGTGTTGGGGCCCCAGGGGCTAGGCCCCTGTAGCTATGGTTCGGGCGCTCAGGGATTGGGCCCCTGGAGCTGGTTTTGGGGCCCCCAGGGGTTAGGCCCCTGGAGCTATGGTTCGGGCGCTCAGGGGTTGGGCCGCTGGAGCTGGTGTTGGGGCCCCTGACCTAATGTCACCCCTTGCTCTCCCATCCCCCACACAGACAGTCCCGACTCCATCACAGTAATGCCCAGAGCATTTCACGCATGGAGCAACAGTAACACTGTGTGGCCATGCAGGGTAATGCCCAGAGCATTTCCTGCATGGAGCAAGAGTGACACCGTGTGGCCACATAGGGTAGTGCACAGAGCATTTCCCCGCATGGAGCTATGGTTCGGGAGCTCTGGGGTTGGGCCCCTGTAGCTGGTGTTGGGACTCCCAGGGGTTGGGCCCCTGGAGCTGGTGTTGGGGCCCCAGGGGTTAAGGTTCGGGCGCTCAGGGGTTGGGCCCTTGGAGCTGGCGTGCGGGCCCCCAGGGAATAGGCCCCTAGAGCTATGGTTTGCTCACTCTGGGGTTCTGCCCCTGGAGCTGGTGTTGGGGCTCCCAGGGGTTGGGCTCCTGCAGCTGGTGTTGGGGACCCAGGGGTTAGGCCCGTGGAGCTATGGTTCAGGCGCTCAGGGGTTGGGACCCTGGAGCTGGTTTTGGGGCCTCCAGTGGTTGGGACCCTGGAGCTGCGGTTGGGGCCTCCAGGGGTTAGCCCCTGGATCTTTGGTTCGGCCGCTCATTGGTTGGGCCCCTGGAGCTGGTGTTGGGGCCCCAAGGGGTTGGGCCCCTGGAGCTGGTGTTGGGGACCCAGGGGTTAGGGCCCTGGAGCTATGGTTCAGGCGCTCAGGGGTTGGGCCCCTGGAGCTATGGTTCGGGCGCTCAGGGGTTGGGCCCCTGGAGCTGGGGTGGAGGGCCCCAGCGGTTGGGCCCCTGGAGCTGGTGTTGGGGCCCCCAGGGATTGGGCCCCTGGAGCTATGTTTCGGGCGCTCTGGGGTTGGGCCCCTGGAGCTGGTGTTGGGGACCCAGGTTTTAGGCCCGTGGAGCTATGGTTCAGGCACTCAGGGGTTGGACCCCTGGAGCTATGGTTCGGGCGCTCAGGGGTTGGTTCCCTGGAGCTAGGGTCGAGGGCCCCAGGGGTGGGGCCCCTGGAGCTGCTGTTGGGGCCCCCAGGTTTTGAGTTCCTGGAGATTGTGTTGGGGTTCGCAGGGGTTGGGCCCCTGGAGCTGTGGTTGGGCCCCCCAGGGTTTAGGCCCCTGGAGCTATGGTTCGGGCGCTCAGGGGTTGGGCCCCTGGAGCTGGTGTTGGGGCCCCCAGGGGTTGGGCCCCTGGAGGTGGGGTTGGGGCCCCCGGGGGTTAGGCCCCTATAGCTATGGTTCGGGCGCTCAGGGGTTGGGCCCCTGGAGCTGGTGTTGGGGCCCTCAGGGATTAGGCCCCTGGAGCTATGGTTCAGGCGCTAAGGGTTTGGGACCCTGGAGCTGGTGTTGGGGCCCCCAGGGGTTGGGCCCCTGGAGCTGGTGTTGGGGCCCCAGGGGCTAGGCCCCTGTAGCTATGGTTCGGGCGCTCAGGGATTGGGCCCCTGGAGCTGGTTTTGGGGCCCCCAGGGGTTAGGCCCCTGGAGCTATGGTTCGGGCGCTCAGGGGTTGGGCCGCTGGAGCTGGTGTTGGGGCCCCTGACCTAATGTCACCCCTTGCTCTCCCATCCCCCACACAGACAGTCCCGACTCCATCACAGTAATGCCCAGAGCATTTCACGCATGGAGCAACAGTAACACTGTGTGGCCATGCAGGGTAATGCCCAGAGCATTTCCTGCATGGAGCAAGAGTGACACCGTGTGGCCACATAGGGTAGTGCACAGAGCATTTCCCCGCATGGAGCTATGGTTCGGGAGCTCTGGGGTTGGGCCCCTGTAGCTGGTGTTGGGACTCCCAGGGGTTGGGCCCCTGGAGCTGGTGTTGGGGCCCCAGGGGTTAAGGTTCGGGCGCTCAGGGGTTGGGCCCTTGGAGCTGGCGTGCGGGCCCCCAGGGAATAGGCCCCTAGAGCTATGGTTTGCTCACTCTGGGGTTCTGCCCCTGGAGCTGGTGTTGGGGCTCCCAGGGGTTGGGCTCCTGCAGCTGGTGTTGGGGACCCAGGGGTTAGGCCCCTGGAGCTATGGTTCAGGCGCTCAGGGGTTGGGACCCTGGAGCTGGTTTTGGGGCCTCCAGGGGTTAGCCCCTGGATCTTTGGTTCGGCCGCTCATTGGTTGGGCCCCTGGAGCTGGTGTTGGGGCCCCAAGGGGTTGGGCCCCTGGAGCTGGTGTTGGGGACCCAGGGGTTAGGGCCCTGGAGCTATGGTTCAGGCGCTCAGGGGTTGGGCCCCTGGAGCTATGGTTCGGGCGCTCAGGGGTTGGGCCCCTGGAGCTGGGGTGGAGGGCCCCAGCGGTTGGGCCCCTGGAGCTGGTGTTGGGGCCCCCAGGGATTGGGCCCCTGGAGCTATGTTTCGGGCGCTCTGGGGTTGGGCCCCTGGAGCTGGTGTTGGGGACCCAGGTTTTAGGCCCGTGGAGCTATGGTTCAGGCACTCAGGGGTTGGACCCCTGGAGCTATGGTTCGGGCGCTCAGGGGTTGGTTCCCTGGAGCTAGGGTCGAGGGCCCCAGGGGTGGGGCCCCTGGAGCTGCTGTTGGGGCCCCCAGGTTTTGAGTTCCTGGAGATTGTGTTGGGGTTCGCAGGGGTTGGGCCCCTGGAGCTGTGGTTGGGCCCCCCAGGGTTTAGGCCCCTGGAGCTATGGTTCGGGCGCTCAGGGGTTGGGCCCCTGGAGCTGGTGTTGGGGCCCCCAGGGGTTGGGCCCCTGGAGGTGGGGTTGGGGCCCCCGGGGGTTAGGCCCCTATAGCTATGGTTCGGGCGCTCAGGGGTTGGGCCCCTGGAGCTGGTGTTGGGGCCCTCAGGGATTAGGCCCCTGGAGCTATGGTTCAGGCGCTAAGGGTTTGGGACCCTGGAGCTGGTGTTGGGGCCCCCAGGGGTTGGGCCCCTGGAGCTGGTGTTGGGGCCCCAGGGGCTAGGCCCCTGTAGCTATGGTTCGGGCGCTCAGGGATTGGGCCCCTGGAGCTGGTTTTGGGGCCCCCAGGGGTTGGGCCCTTGGAGCTGGTGTTGGGGCCCCCAGGGGTTAGGCCCCTGGAGCTATGGTTCGGGCGCTCAGGGGTTGGGCCGCTGGAGCTGGTGTTGGGGCCCCTGACCTAATGTCACCCCTTGCTCTCCCATCCCCCACACAGACAGTCCCGACTCCATCACAGTAATGCCCAGAGCATTTCACGCATGGAGCAACAGTAACACTGTGTGGCCATGCAGGGTAATGCCCAGAGCATTTCCTGCATGGAGCAAGAGTGACACCGTGTGGCCACATAGGGTAGTGCACAGAGCATTTCCCCGCATGGAGCTATGGTTCGGGAGCTCTGGGGTTGGGCCCCTGTAGCTGGTGTTGGGACTCCCAGGGGTTGGGCCCCTGGAGCTGGTGTTGGGGCCCCAGGGGTTAAGGTTCGGGCGCTCAGGGGTTGGGCCCTTGGAGCTGGCGTGCGGGCCCCCAGGGAATAGGCCCCTAGAGCTATGGTTTGCTCACTCTGGGGTTCTGCCCCTGGAGCTGGTGTTGGGGCTCCCAGGGGTTGGGCTCCTGCAGCTGGTGTTGGGGACCCAGGGGTTAGGCCCCTGGAGCTATGGTTCAGGCGCTCAGGGGTTGGGACCCTGGAGCTGGTTTTGGGGCCTCCAGTGGTTGGGACCCTGGAGCTGCGGTTGGGGCCTCCAGGGGTTAGCCCCTGGATCTTTGGTTCGGCCGCTCATTGGTTGGGCCCCTGGAGCTGGTGTTGGGGCCCCAAGGGGTTGGGCCCCTGGAGCTGGTGTTGGGGACCCAGGGGTTAGGGCCCTGGAGCTATGGTTCAGGCGCTCAGGGGTTGGGCCCCTGGAGCTATGGTTCGGGCGCTCAGGGGTTGGGCCCCTGGAGCTGGGGTGGAGGGCCCCAGCGGTTGGGCCCCTGGAGCTGGTGTTGGGGCCCCCAGGGATTGGGCCCCTGGAGCTATGTTTCGGGCGCTCTGGGGTTGGGCCCCTGGAGCTGGTGTTGGGGACCCAGGGGTTAGGGCCCTGGAGCTATGGTTCAGGCACTCAGGGGTTGGGCCCCTGGAGCTATGGTTCGGGCGCTCAGGGGTTGGGCCCCTGGAGCTTGGGTGGAGGGCCCCAGGGGTTGGGCCCCTGGAGCTGCTGTTGGGGCCCCCAGGGATTGGGCCCCTGGAGCTATGTTTCGGGCGCTCAGGGGTTGGGCCCCTGGAGCTGGTGTTGGGGACCCAGGGTTTAGGCCCCTGGAGCTATGGTTCGGGCGCTCAGGGGTTGGGCCCCTGGAGCTATGGTTCGGGCGCTCAGGGGTTGGGCCCCTGGAGCTAGGGTTGGGGCCCCAGGGGTGGGGCCCCTGGAGCTGCTGTTGGGGCCCCCAGGTTTTGAGCCCCTGGAGATTGTGTTGGGGTTCGCAGGGGTTGGGCCCCTGGAGCTGTGGTTGGGCCCCCAGGGTTTAGGCCCCTGGAGCTATGGTTCGGGCGCTCAGGGGTTGGGCCCCTGGAGCTGGTGTTGGGGCCCCAGGGGTTAAGGTTTGGGCGCTCAGGGGTTGGGCCCCTGGAGCTGGCGTGCGGGCCCCCAGGGTTTAGGCCCCTGGAGCTATGGTTCGGGCCCTCAGGGGTTGGGCCCCTGGAGCTGGTGTTGGGGCTCCCAGGGGTTGGGCCCCTGGAGCTGGTGTTGGGGACCCAGGTTTTAGGCCCGTGGAGCTATGGTTCAGGCACTCAGGGGTTGGACCCCTGGAGCTATGGTTCGGGCGCTCAGGGGTTGGTTCCCTGGAGCTAGGGTCGAGGGCCCCAGGGGTGGGGCCCCTGGAGCTGCTGTTGGGGCCCCCAGGTTTTGAGTTCCTGGAGATTGTGTTGGGGTTCGCAGGGGTTGGGCCCCTGGAGCTGTGGTTGGGCCCCCCAGGGTTTAGGCCCCTGGAGCTATGGTTCGGGCGCTCAGGGGTTGGGCCCCTGGAGCTGGTGTTGGGGCCCCCAGGGGTTGGGCCCCTGGAGGTGGGGTTGGGGCCCCCGGGGGTTAGGCCCCTATAGCTATGGTTCGGGCGCTCAGGGGTTGGGCCCCTGGAGCTGGTGTTGGGGCCCTCAGGGATTAGGCCCCTGGAGCTATGGTTCAGGCGCTAAGGGTTTGGGACCCTGGAGCTGGTGTTGGGGCCCCCAGGGGTTGGGCCCCTGGAGCTGGTGTTGGGGCCCCAGGGGCTAGGCCCCTGTAGCTATGGTTCGGGCGCTCAGGGATTGGGCCCCTGGAGCTGGTTTTGGGGCCCCCAGGGGTTGGGCCCCTGGAGCTGGTGTTGGGGCCCCTGACCTAATGTCACCCCTTGCTCTCCCATCCCCCACACAGACAGTCCCGACTCCATCACAGTAATGCCCAGAGCATTTCACGCATGGAGCAACAGTAACACTGTGTGGCCATGCAGGGTAATGCCCAGAGCATTTCCTGCATGGAGCAAGAGTGACACCGTGTGGCCACATAGGGTAGTGCACAGAGCATTTCCCCGCATGGAGCTATGGTTCGGGAGCTCTGGGGTTGGGCCCCTGTAGCTGGTGTTGGGACTCCCAGGGGTTGGGCCCCTGGAGCTGGTGTTGGGGCCCCAGGGGTTAAGGTTCGGGCGCTCAGGGGTTGGGCCCTTGGAGCTGGCGTGCGGGCCCCCAGGGAATAGGCCCCTAGAGCTATGGTTTGCTCACTCTGGGGTTCTGCCCCTGGAGCTGGTGTTGGGGCTCCCAGGGGTTGGGCTCCTGCAGCTGGTGTTGGGGACCCAGGGGCTAGGCCCCTGGAGCTATGGTTCAGGCGCTCAGGGGTTGGGACCCTGGAGCTGGTTTTGGGGCCTCCAGTGGTTGGGACCCTGGAGCTGCGGTTGGGGCCTCCAGGGGTTAGCCCCTGGATCTTTGGTTCGGCCGCTCATTGGTTGGGCCCCTGGAGCTGGTGTTGGGGCCCCAAGGGGTTGGGCCCCTGGAGCTGGTGTTGGGGACCCAGGGGTTAGGGCCCTGGAGCTATGGTTCAGGCGCTCAGGGGTTGGGCCCCTGGAGCTATGGTTCGGGCGCTCAGGGGTTGGGCCCCTGGAGCTGGGGTGGAGGGCCCCAGCGGTTGGGCCCCTGGAGCTGGTGTTGGGGCCCCCAGGGATTGGGCCCCTGGAGCTATGTTTCGGGCGCTCTGGGGTTGGGCCCCTGGAGCTGGTGTTGGGGACCCAGGTTTTAGGCCCGTGGAGCTATGGTTCAGGCACTCAGGGGTTGGACCCCTGGAGCTATGGTTCGGGCGCTCAGGGGTTGGTTCCCTGGAGCTAGGGTCGAGGGCCCCAGGGGTGGGGCCCCTGGAGCTGCTGTTGGGGCCCCCAGGTTTTGAGTTCCTGGAGATTGTGTTGGGGTTCGCAGGGGTTGGGCCCCTGGAGCTGTGGTTGGGCCCCCCAGGGTTTAGGCCCCTGGAGCTATGGTTCGGGCGCTCAGGGGTTGGGCCCCTGGAGCTGGTGTTGGGGCCCCAGGGGTTAAGGTTTGGGCGCTCAGGGGTTGGGCCCTTGGAGCTGGCGTGCGGGCCCCCAGGGAATAGGCCCCTAGAGCTATGGTTTGCTCACTCTGGGGTTCTGCCCCTGGAGCTGGTGTTGGGGCTCCCAGGGGTTGGGCTCCTGCAGCTGGTGTTGGGGACCCAGGGGTTAGGCCCCTGGAGCTATGGTTCAGGCGCTCAGGGGTTGGGACCCTGGAGCTGGTTTTGGGGCCTCCAGTGGTTGGGACCCTGGAGCTGCGGTTGGGGCCTCCAGGGGTTAGCCCCTGGATCTTTGGTTCGGCCGCTCATTGGTTGGGCCCCTGGAGCTGGTGTTGGGGCCCCAAGGGGTTGGGCCCCTGGAGCTGGTGTTGGGGACCCAGGGGTTAGGGCCCTGGAGCTATGGTTCAGGCGCTCAGGGGTTGGGCCCCTGGAGCTATGGTTCGGGCGCTCAGGGGTTGGGCCCCTGGAGCTGGGGTGGAGGGCCCCAGCGGTTGGGCCCCTGGAGCTGGTGTTGGGGCCCCCAGGGATTGGGCCCCTGGAGCTATGTTTCGGGCGCTCTGGGGTTGGGCCCCTGGAGCTGGTGTTGGGGACCCAGGTTTTAGGCCCGTGGAGCTATGGTTCAGGCACTCAGGGGTTGGACCCCTGGAGCTATGGTTCGGGCGCTCAGGGGTTGGTTCCCTGGAGCTAGGGTCGAGGGCCCCAGGGGTGGGGCCCCTGGAGCTGCTGTTGGGGCCCCCAGGTTTTGAGTTCCTGGAGATTGTGTTGGGGTTCGCAGGGGTTGGGCCCCTGGAGCTGTGGTTGGGCCCCCCAGGGTTTAGGCCCCTGGAGCTATGGTTCGGGCGCTCAGGGGTTGGGCCCCTGGAGCTGGTGTTGGGGCCCCCAGGGGTTGGGCCCCTGGAGGTGGGGTTGGGGCCCCCGGGGTTAGGCCCCTATAGCTATGGTTCGGGCGCTCAGGGGTTGGGCCCCTGGAGCTGGTGTTGGGGCCCTCAGGGATTAGGCCCCTGGAGCTATGGTTCAGGCGCTAAGGGTTTGGGACCCTGGAGCTGGTGTTGGGGCCCCCAGGGGTTGGGCCCCTGGAGCTGGTGTTGGGGCCCCAGGGGCTAGGCCCCTGTAGCTATGGTTCGGGCGCTCAGGGATTGGGCCCCTGGAGCTGGTTTTGGGGCCCCCAGGGGTTAGGCCCCTGGAGCTATGGTTCGGGCGCTCAGGGGTTGGGCCGCTGGAGCTGGTGTTGGGGCCCCTGACCTAATGTCACCCCTTGCTCTCCCATCCCCCACACAGACAGTCCCGACTCCATCACAGTAATGCCCAGAGCATTTCACGCATGGAGCAACAGTAACACTGTGTGGCCATGCAGGGTAATGCCCAGAGCATTTCCTGCATGGAGCAAGAGTGACACCGTGTGGCCACATAGGGTAGTGCACAGAGCATTTCCCCGCATGGAGCTATGGTTCGGGAGCTCTGGGGTTGGGCCCCTGTAGCTGGTGTTGGGACTCCCAGGGGTTGGGCCCCTGGAGCTGGTGTTGGGGCCCCAGGGGTTAAGGTTCGGGCGCTCAGGGGTTGGGCCCTTGGAGCTGGCGTGCGGGCCCCCAGGGAATAGGCCCCTAGAGCTATGGTTTGCTCACTCTGGGGTTCTGCCCCTGGAGCTGGTGTTGGGGCTCCCAGGGGTTGGGCTCCTGCAGCTGGTGTTGGGGACCCAGGGGTTAGGCCCCTGGAGCTATGGTTCAGGCGCTCAGGGGTTGGGACCCTGGAGCTGGTTTTGGGGCCTCCAGTGGTTGGGACCCTGGAGCTGCGGTTGGGGCCTCCAGGGGTTAGCCCCTGGATCTTTGGTTCGGCCGCTCATTGGTTGGGCCCCTGGAGCTGGTGTTGGGGCCCCAAGGGGTTGGGCCCCTGGAGCTGGTGTTGGGGACCCAGGGGTTAGGGCCCTGGAGCTATGGTTCAGGCGCTCAGGGGTTGGGCCCCTGGAGCTATGGTTCGGGCGCTCAGGGGTTGGGCCCCTGGAGCTGGGGTGGAGGGCCCCAGCGGTTGGGCCCCTGGAGCTGGTGTTGGGGCCCCCAGGGATTGGGCCCCTGGAGCTATGTTTCGGGCGCTCTGGGGTTGGGCCCCTGGAGCTGGTGTTGGGGACCCAGGTTTTAGGCCCGTGGAGCTATGGTTCAGGCACTCAGGGGTTGGACCCCTGGAGCTATGGTTCGGGCGCTCAGGGGTTGGTTCCCTGGAGCTAGGGTCGAGGGCCCCAGGGGTGGGGCCCCTGGAGCTGCTGTTGGGGCCCCCAGGTTTTGAGTTCCTGGAGATTGTGTTGGGGTTCGCAGGGGTTGGGCCCCTGGAGCTGTGGTTGGGCCCCCCAGGGTTTAGGCCCCTGGAGCTATGGTTCGGGCGCTCAGGGGTTGGGCCCCTGGAGCTGGTGTTGGGGCCCCCAGGGGTTGGGCCCCTGGAGGTGGGGTTGGGGCCCCCGGGGGTTAGGCCCCTATAGCTATGGTTCGGGCGCTCAGGGGTTGGGCCCCTGGAGCTGGTGTTGGGGCCCTCAGGGATTAGGCCCCTGGAGCTATGGTTCAGGCGCTAAGGGTTTGGGACCCTGGAGCTGGTGTTGGGGCCCCCAGGGGTTGGGCCCCTGGAGCTGGTGTTGGGGCCCCAGGGGCTAGGCCCCTGTAGCTATGGTTCGGGCGCTCAGGGATTGGGCCCCTGGAGCTGGTTTTGGGGCCCCCAGGGGTTGGGCCCTTGGAGCTGGTGTTGGGGCCCCCAGGGGTTAGGCCCCTGGAGCTATGGTTCGGGCGCTCAGGGGTTGGGCCGCTGGAGCTGGTGTTGGGGCCCCTGACCTAATGTCACCCCTTGCTCTCCCATCCCCCACACAGACAGTCCCGACTCCATCACAGTAATGCCCAGAGCATTTCACGCATGGAGCAACAGTAACACTGTGTGGCCATGCAGGGTAATGCCCAGAGCATTTCCTGCATGGAGCAAGAGTGACACCGTGTGGCCACATAGGGTAGTGCACAGAGCATTTCCCCGCATGGAGCTATGGTTCGGGAGCTCTGGGGTTGGGCCCCTGGAGCTGGTGTTGGGGACCCAGGGGTTAGGCCCCTGGAGCTATGGTTCAGGCGCTCAGGGGTTGGGACCCTGGAGCTGGTTTGGGGCCTCCAGGGGTGGGGCCCTGGAGCTGTGGTTGGGGCCCCCAGGGGTTAGCCCCTGGAGCTATGGTTCGGCGCTCAGGGTTGGGCCCCTGGAGCTGGTGTTGGGGCCCCAGGGGTTGGGCCCCTGGAGCTGGTGTTGGGGACCCAGGGGTTAGGCCCCTGGAGCTATGGTTCGGGCGCTCAGGGGTTGGGCCCCTGGAGCTGGTGTTGGGGCCCCCAGGGGTTGGGCCCCTGGAGCTGGGGTTGGGGCCCCCGGGGTTAGGCCCCTGGAGCTATGGTTCGGGCGCTCAGGGGTTGGGCCCCTGGAGCTGGTGTTGGGGCCCCAGGGGTTAGGCCCCTGGAGCTATGGTTCGGGCGCTCAGGGTTTGGGCCCCTGGAGCTGGTGTTGGGGCCCCCAGGGGTTGGGCCCCTGGAGCTGGTGTTGGGGCCCCAGGGGTTAGGCCCCTGGAGCTATGGTTCGGGCGCTCAGGGGTTGGGCCGCTGGAGCTGGTGTTGGGGCCCCTGACCTAATGTCACCCCTTGCTCTCCCATCCCCCACACAGACAGTCCCGACTCCATCACAGTAATGCCCAGAGCATTTCACGCATGGAGCAACAGTAACACTGTGTGGCCATGCAGGGTAATGCCCAGAGCATTTCCTGCATGGAGCAAGAGTGACACCGTGTGGCCACATAGGGTAGTGCACAGAGCATTTCCCCGCATGGAGCTATGGTTCGGGAGCTCTGGGGTTGGGCCCCTGTAGCTGGTGTTGGGACTCCCAGGGGTTGGGCCCCTGGAGCTGGTGTTGGGGCCCCAGGGGTTAAGGTTCGGGCGCTCAGGGGTTGGGCCCTTGGAGCTGGCGTGCGGGCCCCCAGGGAATAGGCCCCTAGAGCTATGGTTTGCTCACTCTGGGGTTCTGCCCCTGGAGCTGGTGTTGGGGCTCCCAGGGGTTGGGCTCCTGCAGCTGGTGTTGGGGACCCAGGGGTTAGGCCCCTGGAGCTATGGTTCAGGCGCTCAGGGGTTGGGACCCTGGAGCTGGTTTTGGGGCCTCCAGTGGTTGGGACCCTGGAGCTGCGGTTGGGGCCTCCAGGGGTTAGCCCCTGGATCTTTGGTTCGGCCGCTCATTGGTTGGGCCCCTGGAGCTGGTGTTGGGGCCCCAAGGGGTTGGGCCCCTGGAGCTGGTGTTGGGGACCCAGGGGTTAGGGCCCTGGAGCTATGGTTCAGGCGCTCAGGGGTTGGGCCCCTGGAGCTATGGTTCGGGCGCTCAGGGGTTGGGCCCCTGGAGCTGGGGTGGAGGGCCCCAGCGGTTGGGCCCCTGGAGCTGGTGTTGGGGCCCCCAGGGATTGGGCCCCTGGAGCTATGTTTCGGGCGCTCTGGGGTTGGGCCCCTGGAGCTGGTGTTGGGGACCCAGGTTTTAGGCCCGTGGAGCTATGGTTCAGGCACTCAGGGGTTGGACCCCTGGAGCTATGGTTCGGGCGCTCAGGGGTTGGTTCCCTGGAGCTAGGGTCGAGGGCCCCAGGGGTGGGGCCCCTGGAGCTGCTGTTGGGGCCCCCAGGTTTTGAGTTCCTGGAGATTGTGTTGGGGTTCGCAGGGGTTGGGCCCCTGGAGCTGTGGTTGGGCCCCCCAGGGTTTAGGCCCCTGGAGCTATGGTTCGGGCGCTCAGGGGTTGGGCCCCTGGAGCTGGTGTTGGGGCCCCCAGGGGTTGGGCCCCTGGAGGTGGGGTTGGGGCCCCCGGGGGTTAGGCCCCTATAGCTATGGTTCGGGCGCTCAGGGGTTGGGCCCCTGGAGCTGGTGTTGGGGCCCTCAGGGATTAGGCCCCTGGAGCTATGGTTCAGGCGCTAAGGGTTTGGGACCCTGGAGCTGGTGTTGGGGCCCCCAGGGGTTGGGCCCCTGGAGCTGGTGTTGGGGCCCCAGGGGCTAGGCCCCTGTAGCTATGGTTCGGGCGCTCAGGGATTGGGCCCCTGGAGCTGGTTTTGGGGCCCCCAGGGGTTGGGCCCTTGGAGCTGGTGTTGGGGCCCCCAGGGGTTAGGCCCCTGGAGCTATGGTTCGGGCGCTCAGGGGTTGGGCCGCTGGAGCTGGTGTTGGGGCCCCTGACCTAATGTCACCCCTTGCTCTCCCATCCCCCACACAGACAGTCCCGACTCCATCACAGTAATGCCCAGAGCATTTCACGCATGGAGCAACAGTAACACTGTGTGGCCATGCAGGGTAATGCCCAGAGCATTTCCTGCATGGAGCAAGAGTGACACCGTGTGGCCACATAGGGTAGTGCACAGAGCATTTCCCCGCATGGAGCTATGGTTCGGGAGCTCTGGGGTTGGGCCCCTGTAGCTGGTGTTGGGACTCCCAGGGGTTGGGCCCCTGGAGCTGGTGTTGGGGCCCCAGGGGTTAAGGTTCGGGCGCTCAGGGGTTGGGCCCTTGGAGCTGGCGTGCGGGCCCCCAGGGAATAGGCCCCTAGAGCTATGGTTTGCTCACTCTGGGGTTCTGCCCCTGGAGCTGGTGTTGGGGCCTCCAGTGGTTGGGACCCTGGAGCTGCGGTTGGGGCCTCCAGGGGTTAGCCCCTGGATCTTTGGTTCGGCCGCTCATTGGTTGGGCCCCTGGAGCTGGTGTTGGGGCCCCAAGGGGTTGGGCCCCTGGAGCTGGTGTTGGGGACCCAGGGGTTAGGGCCCTGGAGCTATGGTTCAGGCGCTCAGGGGTTGGGCCCCTGGAGCTATGGTTCGGGCGCTCAGGGGTTGGGCCCCTGGAGCTGGGGTGGAGGGCCCCAGCGGTTGGGCCCCTGGAGCTGGTGTTGGGGCCCCCAGGGATTGGGCCCCTGGAGCTATGTTTCGGGCGCTCTGGGGTTGGGCCCCTGGAGCTGGTGTTGGGGACCCAGGTTTTAGGCCCGTGGAGCTATGGTTCAGGCACTCAGGGGTTGGACCCCTGGAGCTATGGTTCGGGCGCTCAGGGGTTGGTTCCCTGGAGCTAGGGTCGAGGGCCCCAGGGGTGGGGCCCCTGGAGCTGCTGTTGGGGCCCCCAGGTTTTGAGTTCCTGGAGATTGTGTTGGGGTTCGCAGGGGTTGGGCCCCTGGAGCTGTGGTTGGGCCCCCCAGGGTTTAGGCCCCTGGAGCTATGGTTCGGGCGCTCAGGGGTTGGGCCCCTGGAGCTGGTGTTGGGGCCCCCAGGGGTTGGGCCCCTGGAGGTGGGGTTGGGGCCCCCGGGGGTTAGGCCCCTATAGCTATGGTTCGGGCGCTCAGGGGTTGGGCCCCTGGAGCTGGTGTTGGGGCCCTCAGGGATTAGGCCCCTGGAGCTATGGTTCAGGCGCTAAGGGTTTGGGACCCTGGAGCTGGTGTTGGGGCCCCCAGGGGTTGGGCCCCTGGAGCTGGTGTTGGGGCCCCAGGGGCTAGGCCCCTGTAGCTATGGTTCGGGCGCTCAGGGATTGGGCCCCTGGAGCTGGTTTTGGGGCCCCCAGGGGTTGGGCCCTTGGAGCTGGTGTTGGGGCCCCCAGGGGTTAGGCCCCTGGAGCTATGGTTCGGGCGCTCAGGGGTTGGGCCGCTGGAGCTGGTGTTGGGGCCCCTGACCTAATGTCACCCCTTGCTCTCCCATCCCCCACACAGACAGTCCCGACTCCATCACAGTAATGCCCAGAGCATTTCACGCATGGAGCAACAGTAACACTGTGTGGCCATGCAGGGTAATGCCCAGAGCATTTCCTGCATGGAGCAAGAGTGACACCGTGTGGCCACATAGGGTAGTGCACAGAGCATTTCCCCGCATGGAGCTATGGTTCGGGAGCTCTGGGGTTGGGCCCCTGTAGCTGGTGTTGGGACTCCCAGGGGTTGGGCCCCTGGAGCTGGTGTTGGGGCCCCAGGGGTTAAGGTTCGGGCGCTCAGGGGTTGGGCCCTTGGAGCTGGCGTGCGGGCCCCCAGGGAATAGGCCCCTAGAGCTATGGTTTGCTCACTCTGGGGTTCTGCCCCTGGAGCTGGTGTTGGGGCTCCCAGGGGTTGGGCTCCTGCAGCTGGTGTTGGGGACCCAGGGGTTAGGCCCCTGGAGCTATGGTTCAGGCGCTCAGGGGTTGGGACCCTGGAGCTGGTTTTGGGGCCTCCAGTGGTTGGGACCCTGGAGCTGCGGTTGGGGCCTCCAGGGGTTAGCCCCTGGATCTTTGGTTCGGCCGCTCATTGGTTGGGCCCCTGGAGCTGGTGTTGGGGCCCCAAGGGGTTGGGCCCCTGGAGCTGGTGTTGGGGACCCAGGGGTTAGGGCCCTGGAGCTATGGTTCAGGCGCTCAGGGGTTGGGCCCCTGGAGCTATGGTTCGGGCGCTCAGGGGTTGGGCCCCTGGAGCTGGGGTGGAGGGCCCCAGCGGTTGGGCCCCTGGAGCTGGTGTTGGGGCCCCCAGGGATTGGGCCCCTGGAGCTATGTTTCGGGCGCTCTGGGGTTGGGCCCCTGGAGCTGGTGTTGGGGACCCAGGTTTTAGGCCCGTGGAGCTATGGTTCAGGCACTCAGGGGTTGGACCCCTGGAGCTATGGTTCGGGCGCTCAGGGGTTGGTTCCCTGGAGCTAGGGTCGAGGGCCCCAGGGGTGGGGCCCCTGGAGCTGCTGTTGGGGCCCCCAGGTTTTGAGTTCCTGGAGATTGTGTTGGGGTTCGCAGGGGTTGGGCCCCTGGAGCTGTGGTTGGGCCCCCCAGGGTTTAGGCCCCTGGAGCTATGGTTCGGGCGCTCAGGGGTTGGGCCCCTGGAGCTGGTGTTGGGGCCCCCAGGGGTTGGGCCCCTGGAGGTGGGGTTGGGGCCCCCGGGGGTTAGGCCCCTATAGCTATGGTTCGGGCGCTCAGGGGTTGGGCCCCTGGAGCTGGTGTTGGGGCCCCAGGGTTTAGGGCCCTGGAGCTATGGTTCAGGGACTCAGGGGTTGGACCCCTGGAGCTATGGTTCGGGCGCTCAGGGGTTGGGCCCCTGGAGCTGGTGTTGGGGCCCCAGGGGTGGGGCCCCTGGAGCTGCTGTTGGGGCCCCCAGGTTTTGAGCCCCTGGAGCTTGTGTTGGGGTTCGCAGGGGTTGGGCCCCTGGAGCTGTGGTTGGGCCCCCCAGGGTTTAGGCCCCTGGAGCTATGGTTCGGGCGCTCAGGGGTTGGGCCCCTGGAGCTGGTTTGGGGCCCCCAGGGGTTGGGCCCTTGGAGCTGGTGTTGGGGCCCCCAGGGGTTAGGCCCCTGGAGCTATGGTTCGGGCGCTCAGGGGTTGGGCCCCTGGAGCTGGTGTTGGGGCCCCAGGGGTTAAGGTTCGGGCGCTCAGGGGTTGGGCCCTTGGAGCTGGCGTGCGGGCCCCCAGGGAATAGGCCCCTAGAGCTATGGTTTGCTCACTCTGGGGTTCTGCCCCTGGAGCTGGTGTTGGGGCTCCCAGGGGTTGGGCTCCTGCAGCTGGTGTTGGGGACCCAGGGGTTAGGCCCCTGGAGCTATGGTTCAGGCGCTCAGGGGTTGGGACCCTGGAGCTGGTTTTGGGGCCTCCAGTGGTTGGGACCCTGGAGCTGCGGTTGGGGCCTCCAGGGGTTAGCCCCTGGATCTTTGGTTCGGCCGCTCATTGGTTGGGCCCCTGGAGCTGGTGTTGGGGCCCCAAGGGGTTGGGCCCCTGGAGCTGGTGTTGGGGACCCAGGGGTTAGGGCCCTGGAGCTATGGTTCAGGCGCTCAGGGGTTGGGCCCCTGGAGCTTGTGTTGGGGCCCCCAGGGATTGGGCCCCTGGAGCTATGTTTCGGGCGCTCTGGGGTTGGGCCCCTGGAGCTGGTGTTGGGGACCCAGGTTTTAGGCCCGTGGAGCTATGGTTCAGGCACTCAGGGGTTGGACCCCTGGAGCTATGGTTCGGGCGCTCAGGGGTTGGTTCCCTGGAGCTAGGGTCGAGGGCCCCAGGGGTGGGGCCCCTGGAGCTGCTGTTGGGGCCCCCAGGTTTTGAGTTCCTGGAGATTGTGTTGGGGTTCGCAGGGGTTGGGCCCCTGGAGCTGTGGTTGGGCCCCCCAGGGTTTAGGCCCCTGGAGCTATGGTTCGGGCGCTCAGGGGTTGGGCCCCTGGAGCTGGTGTTGGGGCCCCCAGGGGTTGGGCCCCTGGAGGTGGGGTTGGGGCCCCCGGGGGTTAGGCCCCTATAGCTATGGTTCGGGCGCTCAGGGGTTGGGCCCCTGGAGCTGGTGTTGGGGCCCTCAGGGATTAGGCCCCTGGAGCTATGGTTCAGGCGCTAAGGGTTTGGGACCCTGGAGCTGGTGTTGGGGCCCCCAGGGGTTGGGCCCCTGGAGCTGGTGTTGGGGCCCCAGGGGCTAGGCCCCTGTAGCTATGGTTCGGGCGCTCAGGGATTGGGCCCCTGGAGCTGGTTTTGGGGCCCCCAGGGGTTGGGCCCTTGGAGCTGGTGTTGGGGCCCCCAGGGGTTAGGCCCCTGGAGCTATGGTTCGGGCGCTCAGGGGTTGGGCCGCTGGAGCTGGTGTTGGGGCCCCTGACCTAATGTCACCCCTTGCTCTCCCATCCCCCACACAGACAGTCCCGACTCCATCACAGTAATGCCCAGAGCATTTCACGCATGGAGCAACAGTAACACTGTGTGGCCATGCAGGGTAATGCCCAGAGCATTTCCTGCATGGAGCAAGAGTGACACCGTGTGGCCACATAGGGTAGTGCACAGAGCATTTCCCCGCATGGAGCTATGGTTCGGGAGCTCTGGGGTTGGGCCCCTGTAGCTGGTGTTGGGACTCCCAGGGGTTGGGCCCCTGGAGCTGGTGTTGGGGCCCCAGGGGTTAAGGTTCGGGCGCTCAGGGGTTGGGCCCTTGGAGCTGGCGTGCGGGCCCCCAGGGAATAGGCCCCTAGAGCTATGGTTTGCTCACTCTGGGGTTCTGCCCCTGGAGCTGGTGTTGGGGCTCCCAGGGGTTGGGCTCCTGCAGCTGGTGTTGGGGACCCAGGGGTTAGGCCCCTGGAGCTATGGTTCAGGCGCTCAGGGGTTGGGACCCTGGAGCTGGTTTTGGGGCCTCCAGTGGTTGGGCCCCTGGAGCTGGTGTTGGGGCCCCAAGGGGTTGGGCCCCTGGAGCTGGTGTTGGGGACCCAGGGGTTAGGGCCCTGGAGCTATGGTTCAGGCGCTCAGGGGTTGGGCCCCTGGAGCTATGGTTCGGGCGCTCAGGGGTTGGGCCCCTGGAGCTGGGGTGGAGGGCCCCAGCGGTTGGGCCCCTGGAGCTGGTGTTGGGGCCCCCAGGGATTGGGCCCCTGGAGCTATGTTTCGGGCGCTCTGGGGTTGGGCCCCTGGAGCTGGTGTTGGGGACCCAGGTTTTAGGCCCGTGGAGCTATGGTTCAGGCACTCAGGGGTTGGACCCCTGGAGCTATGGTTCGGGCGCTCAGGGGTTGGTTCCCTGGAGCTAGGGTCGAGGGCCCCAGGGGTGGGGCCCCTGGAGCTGCTGTTGGGGCCCCCAGGTTTTGAGTTCCTGGAGATTGTGTTGGGGTTCGCAGGGGTTGGGCCCCTGGAGCTGTGGTTGGGCCCCCCAGGGTTTAGGCCCCTGGAGCTATGGTTCGGGCGCTCAGGGGTTGGGCCCCTGGAGCTGGTGTTGGGGCCCCCAGGGGTTGGGCCCCTGGAGGTGGGTTGGGGCCCCCGGGGGTTAGGCCCCTATAGCTATGGTTCGGGCGCTCAGGGGTTGGGCCCCTGGAGCTGGTGTTGGGGACCCAGGTTTTAGGCCCTGGAGCTATGGTTCAGGGCTCAGGGGTTGGACCCCTGGAGCTATGGTTCGGGCGCTCAGGGGTTGGGCCCCTGGAGCTAGGGTGGTGGGCCCCAGGGGTGGGGCCCCTGGAGCTGCTGTTGGGGCCCCCAGGTTTTGAGTTCCTGGAGCTTGTGTTGGGGTTCGCAGGGGTTGGGCCCCTGGAGCTGTGGTTGGGCCCCCCAGGGTTTAGGCCCCTGGAGCTATGGTTCGGGCGCTCAGGGGTTGGGCCCCTGGAGCTGGTGTTGGGGCCCCCAGGGGTTGGGCCCCTGGAGGTGGGATTGGGGCCCCCAGGGGTTAGGCCCCTATAGCTATGGTTCGGGCGCTCAGGGGTTGGGCCCCTGGAGCTGGTGTTGGGGACCCAGGTTTTAGGCCCGTGGAGCTATGGTTCAGGCACTCAGGGGTTGGACCCCTGGAGCTATGGTTCGGGCGCTCAGGGGTTGGTTCCCTGGAGCTAGGGTCGAGGGCCCCAGGGGTGGGGCCCCTGGAGCTGCTGTTGGGGCCCCCAGGTTTTGAGTTCCTGGAGATTGTGTTGGGGTTCGCAGGGGTTGGGCCCCTGGAGCTGTGGTTGGCCCCCCAGGGTTTAGGCCCCTGGAGCTATGGTTCGGGCGCTCAGGGGTTGGGCCCCTGGAGCTGGTGTTGGGGCCCCCAGGGGTTGGGCCCCTGGAGGTGGGGTTGGGGCCCCCGGGGGTTAGGCCCCTATAGCTATGGTTCGGGCGCTCAGGGGTTGGGCCCCTGGAGCTGGTGTTGGGGCCCTCAGGGATTAGGCCCCTGGAGCTATGGTTCAGGCGCTAAGGGTTTGGGACCCTGGAGCTGGTGTTGGGGCCCCCAGGGGTTGGGCCCCTGGAGCTGGTGTTGGGGCCCCAGGGGCTAGGCCCCTGTAGCTATGGTTCGGGCGCTCAGGGATTGGGCCCCTGGAGCTGGTTTTGGGGCCCCCAGGGGTTGGGCCCTTGGAGCTGGTGTTGGGGCCCCAGGGGTTAGGCCCCTGGAGCTATGGTTCGGGCGCTCAGGGGTTGGGCCGCTGGAGCTGGTGTTGGGGCCCCTGACCTAATGTCACCCCTTGCTCTCCCATCCCCCACACAGACAGTCCCGACTCCATCACAGTAATGCCCAGAGCATTTCACGCATGGAGCAACAGTAACACTGTGTGGCCATGCAGGGTAATGCCCAGAGCATTTCCTGCATGGAGCAAGAGTGACACCGTGTGGCCACATAGGGTAGTGCACAGAGCATTTCCCCGCATGGAGCTATGGTTCGGGAGCTCTGGGGTTGGGCCCCTGTAGCTGGTGTTGGGACTCCCAGGGGTTGGGCCCCTGGAGCTGGTGTTGGGGCCCCAGGGGTTAAGGTTCGGGCGCTCAGGGGTTGGGCCCTTGGAGCTGGCGTGCGGGCCCCCAGGGAATAGGCCCCTAGAGCTATGGTTTGCTCACTCTGGGGTTCTGCCCCTGGAGCTGGTGTTGGGGCTCCCAGGGGTTGGGCTCCTGCAGCTGGTGTTGGGGACCCAGGGGTTAGGCCCCTGGAGCTATGGTTCAGGCGCTCAGGGGTTGGGACCCTGGAGCTGGTTTTGGGGCCTCCAGTGGTTGGGACCCTGGAGCTGCGGTTGGGGCCTCCAGGGGTTAGCCCCTGGATCTTTGGTTCGGCCGCTCATTGGTTGGGCCCCTGGAGCTGGTGTTGGGGCCCCAAGGGGTTGGGCCCCTGGAGCTGGTGTTGGGGACCCAGGGGTTAGGGCCCTGGAGCTATGGTTCAGGCGCTCAGGGGTTGGGCCCCTGGAGCTATGGTTCGGGCGCTCAGGGGTTGGGCCCCTGGAGCTGGGGTGGAGGGCCCCAGCGGTTGGGCCCCTGGAGCTGGTGTTGGGGCCCCCAGGGATTGGGCCCCTGGAGCTATGTTTCGGGCGCTCAGGGGTTGGGCCCCTGGAGCTGGTGTTGGGGACCCAGGTTTTAGGCCCGTGGAGCTATGGTTCAGGCACTCAGGGGTTGGACCCCTGGAGCTATGGTTCGGGCGCTCAGGGGTTGGTTCCCTGGAGCTAGGGTCGAGGGCCCCTGGAGCTGCTGTTGGGGCCCCCAGGTTTTGAGTTCCTGGAGATTGTGTTGGGGTTCGCAGGGGTTGGGCCCCTGGAGCTGTGGTTGGGCCCCCCAGGGTTTAGGCCCCTGGAGCTATGGTTCGGGCGCTCAGGGGTTGGGCCCCTGGAGCTGGTGTTGGGGCCCCAGGGGTTAAGGTTCGGGCGCTCAGGGGTTGGGCCCTGGAGCTGGTGTGGGGCCCCCAGGGATTAGGCCCCTGGAGCTATGGTTTGGGCAATCAGGGGTTGGGCCCCTGGAGCTGGTGTTGGGGCCCCAGGGGTTGGGCCCCTGGAGCTGGTGTTGGGGACCCAGGGGTTAGGCCCCTGGAGCTATGGTTCAGGCGCTCAGGGGTTGGGACCCTGGAGCTGGTTTTGGGGCCCCCAGGGGTTGGGCCCCTGGAGGTGGGATTGGGGCCCCCGGGGGTTAGCCCCTGGAGCTTTGGTTCGGCCGCTCAGGGATTGGGCCCCTGGAGCTGGTGTTGGGGCCCCAGGGGTTGGGCCCCTGGAGCTGGTGTTGGGGCCCCCAGGGGTTGGGCCCCTGGAGGTGGGGTTGGGGCCCCGGGGGTTAGGCCCCTATAGCTATGGTTCGGGCGCTCAGGGGTTGGGCCCCTGGAGCTGGTGTTGGGGCCCTCAGGGATTAGGCCCCTGGAGCTATGGTTCAGGCGCTAAGGGTTTGGGACCCTGGAGCTGGTGTTGGGGCCCCAGGGGTTGGGCCCCTGTAGCTATGGTTCGGGCGCTCAGGGATTGGGCCCCTGGAGCTGGTTTTGGGGCCCCCAGGGGTTGGGCCCTTGGAGCTGGTGTTGGGGCCCCCAGGGGTTAGGCCCCTGGAGCTATGGTTCGGGCGCTCAGGGGTTGGGCCGCTGGAGCTGGTGTTGGGGCCCCTGACCTAATGTCACCCCTTGCTCTCCCATCCCCCACACAGACAGTCCCGACTCCATCACAGTAATGCCCAGAGCATTTCACGCATGGAGCAACAGTAACACTGTGTGGCCATGCAGGGTAATGCCCAGAGCATTTCCTGCATGGAGCAAGAGTGACACCGTGTGGCCACATAGGGTAGTGCACAGAGCATTTCCCCGCATGGAGCTATGGTTCGGGAGCTCTGGGGTTGGGCCCCTGTAGCTGGTGTTGGGACTCCCAGGGGTTGGGCCCCTGGAGCTGGTGTTGGGGCCCCAGGGGTTAAGGTTCGGGCGCTCAGGGGTTGGGCCCTTGGAGCTGGCGTGGGGCCCCCAGGGAATAGGCCCCTAGAGCTATGGTTTGCTCACTCTGGGGTTCTGCCCCTGGAGCTGGTGTTGGGGCTCCCAGGGGTTGGGCTCCTGGAGCTGGTGTTGGGGACCCAGGGGTTAGGCCCCTGGAGCTATGGTTCAGGCGCTCAGGGGTTGGGACCCTGGAGCTGGTTTTGGGGCCTCCAGTGGTTGGGACCCTGGAGCTGCGGTTGGGGCCTCCAGGGGTTAGCCCCTGGATCTTGGTTCGGCCGCTCATTGGTTGGGCCCCTGGAGCTGGTGTTGGGGCCCCAAGGGGTTGGGCCCCTGGAGCTGGTGTTGGGGACCCAGGGGTTAGGGCCCTGGAGCTATGGTTCAGGCGCTCAGGGGTTGGGCCCCTGGAGCTATGGTTCGGGCGCTCAGGGGTTGGGCCCCTGGAGCTGGGGTGGAGGGCCCCAGCGGTTGGGCCCCTGGAGCTGGTGTTGGGGCCCCCAGGGATTGGGCCCCTGGAGCTATGTTTCGGGCGCTCTGGGGTTGGGCCCCTGGAGCTGGTGTTGGGACTCCCAGGGGTTGGGCCCCTGGAGCTGGTGTTGGGGCCCCAGGGTTTAAGGTTCGGGCGCTCAGGGGTTGGGCCCTTGGAGCTGGCGTGCGGGCCCCCAGGGAATAGGCCCCTAGAGCTATGGTTTGCTCACTCTGGGGTTCTGCCCCTGGAGCTGGTGTTGGGGCTCCCAGGGGTTGGGCTCCTGCAGCTGGTGTTGGGGACCCAGGGGTTAGGCCCCTGGAGCTATGGTTCAGGCGCTCAGGGGTTGGGACCCTGGAGCTGGTTTTGGGGCCTCCAGTGGTTGGGACCCTGGAGCTGCGGTTGGGGCCTCCAGGGGTTAGCCCCTGGATCTTTGGTTCGGCCGCTCATTGGTTGGGCCCCTGGAGCTGGTGTTGGGGCCCCAAGGGGTTGGGCCCCTGGAGCTGGTGTTGGGGACCCAGGGGTTAGGGCCCTGGAGCTATGGTTCAGGCGCTCAGGGGTTGGGCCCCTGGAGCTATGGTTCGGGCGCTCAGGGGTTGGGCCCCTGGAGCTGGGGTGGAGGGCCCCAGCGGTTGGGCCCCTGGAGCTGGTGTTGGGGCCCCCAGGGATTGGGCCCCTGGAGCTATGTTTCGGGCGCTCTGGGGTTGGGCCCCTGGAGCTGGTGTTGGGGACCCAGGTTTTAGGCCCGTGGAGCTATGGTTCAGGCACTCAGGGGTTGGACCCCTGGAGCTATGGTTCGGGCGCTCAGGGGTTGGTTCCCTGGAGCTAGGGTCGAGGGCCCCAGGGGTGGGGCCCCTGGAGCTGCTGTTGGGGCCCCCAGGTTTTGAGTTCCTGGAGATTGTGTTGGGGTTCGCAGGGGTTGGGCCCCTGGAGCTGTGGTTGGGCCCCCCAGGGTTTAGGCCCCTGGAGCTATGGTTCGGGCGCTCAGGGGTTGGGCCCCTGGAGCTGGTGTTGGGGCCCCCAGGGGTTGGGCCCCTGGAGGTGGGGTTGGGGCCCCCGGGGGTTAGGCCCCTATAGCTATGGTTCGGGCGCTCAGGGGTTGGGCCCCTGGAGCTGGTGTTGGGGCCCTCAGGGATTAGGGCCCTGGAGCTATGGTTCAGGCGCTAAGGGTTTGGGACCCTGGAGCTGGTGTTGGGGCCCCCAGGGGTTGGGCCCCTGGAGCTGGTGTTGGGGCCCCAGGGGCTAGGCCCCTGTAGCTATGGTTCGGGCGCTCAGGGATTGGGCCCCTGGAGCTGGTTTTGGGGCCCCCAGGGGTTGGGCCCTTGGAGCTGGTGTTGGGGCCCCCAGGGGTTAGGCCCCTGGAGCTATGGTTCGGGCGCTCAGGGGTTGGGCCGCTGGAGCTGGTGTTGGGGCCCCTGACCTAATGTCACCCCTTGCTCTCCCATCCCCCACACAGACAGTCCCGACTCCATCACAGTAATGCCCAGAGCATTTCACGCATGGAGCAACAGTAACACTGTGTGGCCATGCAGGGTAATGCCCAGAGCATTTCCTGCATGGAGCAAGAGTGACACCGTGTGGCCACATAGGGTAGTGCACAGAGCATTTCCCCGCATGGAGCTATGGTTCGGGAGCTCTGGGGTTGGGCCCCTGTAGCTGGTGTTGGGACTCCCAGGGGTTGGGCCCCTGGAGCTGGTGTTGGGGCCCCAGGGGTTAAGGTTCGGGCGCTCAGGGGTTGGGCCCTTGGAGCTGGCGTGCGGGCCCCCAGGGAATAGGCCCCTAGAGCTATGGTTTGCTCACTCTGGGGTTCTGCCCCTGGAGCTGGTGTTGGGGCTCCCAGGGGTTGGGCTCCTGCAGCTGGTGTTGGGGACCCAGGGGTTAGGCCCCTGGAGCTATGGTTCAGGCGCTCAGGGGTTGGGACCCTGGAGCTGGTTTTGGGGCCTCCAGTGGTTGGGACCCTGGAGCTGCGGTTGGGGCCTCCAGGGGTTAGCCCCTGGATCTTTGGTTCGGCCGCTCATTGGTTGGGCCCCTGGAGCTGGTGTTGGGGCCCCAAGGGGTTGGGCCCCTGGAGCTGGTGTTGGGGACCCAGGGGTTAGGGCCCTGGAGCTATGGTTCAGGCGCTCAGGGGTTGGGCCCCTGGAGCTATGGTTCGGGCGCTCAGGGGTTGGGCCCCTGGAGCTGGGGTGGAGGGCCCCAGCGGTTGGGCCCCTGGAGCTGGTGTTGGGGCCCCCAGGGATTGGGCCCCTGGAGCTATGTTTCGGGCGCTCTGGGGTTGGGCCCCTGGAGCTGGTGTTGGGGACCCAGGTTTTAGGCCCGTGGAGCTATGGTTCAGGCACTCAGGGGTTGGACCCCTGGAGCTATGGTTCGGGCGCTCAGGGGTTGGTTCCCTGGAGCTAGGGTCGAGGGCCCCAGGGGTGGGGCCCCTGGAGCTGCTGTTGGGGCCCCCAGGTTTTGAGTTCCTGGAGATTGTGTTGGGGTTCGCAGGGGTTGGGCCCCTGGAGCGGTGGTTGGGCCCCCCAGGGTTTAGGCCCCTGGAGCTATGGTTCGGGCGCTCAGGGGTTGGGCCCCTGGAGCTGGTGTTGGGGCCCCCAGGGGTTGGGCCCCTGGAGGTGGTGTTGGGGCCCCCGGGGGTTAGGCCCCTATAGCTATGGTTCGGGCGCTCAGGGGTTGGGCCCCTGGAGCTGGTGTTGGGGCCCTCAGGGATTAGGCCCTGGAGCTATGGTTCAGGCGCTAAGGGTTTGGGACCCTGGAGCTGGTGTTGGGGCCCCCAGGGGTTGGGCCCCTGGAGCTGGTGTTGGGGCCCCAGGGGCTAGGCCCCTGTAGCTATGGTTCGGGCGCTCAGGGATTGGGCCCCTGGAGCTGGTTTTGGGGCCCCCAGGGGTTGGGCCCTTGGAGCTGGTGTTGGGGCCCCCAGGGGTTAGGCCCCTGGAGCTATGGTTCGGGCGCTCAGGGGTTGGGCCGCTGGAGCTGGTGTTGGGGCCCCTGACCTAATGTCACCCCTTGCTCTCCCATCCCCCACACAGACAGTCCCGACTCCATCACAGTAATGCCCAGAGCATTTCACGCATGGAGCAACAGTAACACTGTGTGGCCATGCAGGGTAATGCCCAGAGCATTTCCTGCATGGAGCAAGAGTGACACCGTGTGGCCACATAGGGTAGTGCACAGAGCATTTCCCCGCATGGAGCTATGGTTCGGGAGCTCTGGGGTTGGGCCCCTGTAGCTGGTGTTGGGACTCCCAGGGGTTGGGCCCCTGGAGCTGGTGTTGGGGCCCCAGGGGTTAAGGTTCGGGCGCTCAGGGGTTGGGCCCTTGGAGCTGGCGTGCGGGCCCCCAGGGAATAGGCCCCTAGAGCTATGGTTTGCTCACTCTGGGGTTCTGCCCCTGGAGCTGGTGTTGGGGCTCCCAGGGGTTGGGCTCCTGCAGCTGGTGTTGGGGACCCAGGGGTTAGGCCCCTGGAGCTATGGTTCAGGCGCTCAGGGGTTGGGACCCTGGAGCTGGTTTTGGGGCCTCCAGTGGTTGGGACCCTGGAGCTGCGGTTGGGGCCTCCAGGGGTTAGCCCCTGGATCTTTGGTTCGGCCGCTCATTGGTTGGGCCCCTGGAGCTGGTGTTGGGGCCCCAAGGGGTTGGGCCCCTGGAGCTGGTGTTGGGGACCCAGGGGTTAGGGCCCTGGAGCTATGGTTCAGGCGCTCAGGGGTTGGGCCCCTGGAGCTATGGTTCGGGCGCTCAGGGGTTGGGCCCCTGGAGCTGGGGTGGAGGGCCCCAGCGGTTGGGCCCCTGGAGCTGGTGTTGGGGCCCCCAGGGATTGGGCCCCTGGAGCTATGTTTCGGGCGCTCTGGGGTTGGGCCCCTGGAGCTGGTGTTGGGGACCCAGGTTTTAGGCCCGTGGAGCTATGGTTCAGGCACTCAGGGGTTGGACCCCTGGAGCTATGGTTCGGGCGCTCAGGGGTTGGTTCCCTGGAGCTAGGGTCGAGGGCCCCAGGGGTGGGGCCCCTGGAGCTGCTGTTGGGGCCCCCAGGTTTTGAGTTCCTGGAGATTGTGTTGGGGTTCGCAGGGGTTGGGCCCCTGGAGCTGTGGTTGGGCCCCCCAGGGTTTAGGCCCCTGGAGCTATGGTTCGGGCGCTCAGGGGTTGGGCCCCTGGAGCTGGGGTTGGGGCCCCCAGGGGTTGGGCCCCTGGAGGTGGGGTTGGGGCCCCCGGGGGTTAGGCCCCTATAGCTATGGTTCGGGCGCTCAGGGGTTGGGCCCCTGGAGCTGGTGTTGGGGCCCTCAGGGATTAGGGCCCTGGAGCTATGGTTCAGGCGCTAAGGGTTTGGGACCCTGGAGCTGGTGTTGGGGCCCCCAGGGGTTGGGCCCCTGGAGCTGGTGTTGGGGCCCCAGGGGCTAGGCCCCTGTAGCTATGGTTCGGGCGCTCAGGGATTGGGCCCCTGGAGCTGGTTTTGGGGCCCCCAGGGGTTGGGCCCTTGGAGCTGGTGTTGGGGCCCCCAGGGGTTAGGCCCCTGGAGCTATGGTTCGGGCGCTCAGGGGTTGGGCCGCTGGAGCTGGTGTTGGGGCCCCTGACCTAATGTCACCCCTTGCTCTCCCATCCCCCACACAGACAGTCCCGACTCCATCACAGTAATGCCCAGAGCATTTCACGCATGGAGCAACAGTAACACTGTGTGGCCATGCAGGGTAATGCCCAGAGCATTTCCTGCATGGAGCAAGAGTGACACCGTGTGGCCACATAGGGTAGTGCACAGAGCATTTCCCCGCATGGAGCTATGGTTCGGGAGCTCTGGGGTTGGGCCCCTGTAGCTGGTGTTGGGACTCCCAGGGGTTGGGCCCCTGGAGCTGGTGTTGGGGCCCCAGGGGTTAAGGTTCGGGCGCTCAGGGGTTGGGCCCCTGGAGCTGGGGTGCGGGCGCCCAGGGGTTGGGCCCCTGGAGCTGGGGTGGAGGGCCCCAGGGGTTGGCCCCTGGAGCTGGTGTTGGGGCCCCCAGGGATTGGGCCCCTGGAGCTATGTTTCGGGCGCTCAGGGGTTGGGCCCCTGGAGCTGGTGTTGGGGACCCAGGTTTTAGGCCCGTGGAGCTATGGTTCAGGCACTCAGGGGTTGGACCCTGGAGCTATGGTTCGGGCGCTCAGGGGTTGGTTCCCTGGAGCTAGGGTCGAGGGCCCCAGGGGTGGGGCCCCTGGAGCTGCTGTTGGGGCCCCCAGGTTTTGAGTTCCTGGAGATTGTGTTGGGGTTCGCAGGGGTTGGGCCCTGGAGCTGTGGTTGGGCCCCCCAGGGTTTAGGCCCCTGGAGCTATGGTTCGGGCGCTCAGGGGTTGGGCCCCTGGAGCTGGTGTTGGGGCCCCCAGGGGTTGGGCCCCTGGAGGTGGGGTTGGGGCCCCCGGGGGTTAGGCCCCTATAGCTATGGTTCGGGCGCTCAGGGGTTGGGCCCCTGGAGCTGGTGTTGGGGCCCTCAGGGATTAGGGCCCTGGAGCTATGGTTCAGGCGCTAAGGGTTTGGGACCCTGGAGCTGGTGTTGGGGCCCCCAGGGGTTGGGCCCCTGGAGCTGGTGTTGGGGCCCCAGGGGCTAGGCCCCTGTAGCTATGGTTCGGGCGCTCAGGGATTGGGCCCCTGGAGCTGGTTTTGGGGCCCCCAGGGGTTGGGCCCTTGGAGCTGGTGTTGGGGCCCCCAGGGGTTAGGCCCCTGGAGCTATGGTTCGGGCGCTCAGGGGTTGGGCCGCTGGAGCTGGTGTTGGGGCCCCTGACCTAATGTCACCCCTTGCTCTCCCATCCCCCACACAGACAGTCCCGACTCCATCACAGTAATGCCCAGAGCATTTCACGCATGGAGCAACAGTAACACTGTGTGGCCATGCAGGGTAATGCCCAGAGCATTTCCTGCATGGAGCAAGAGTGACACCGTGTGGCCACATAGGGTAGTGCACAGAGCATTTCCCCGCATGGAGCTATGGTTCGGGAGCTCTGGGGTTGGGCCCCTGTAGCTGGTGTTGGGACTCCCAGGGGTTGGGCCCCTGGAGCTGGTGTTGGGGCCCCAGGGGTTAAGGTTCGGGCGCTCAGGGGTTGGGCCCTTGGAGCTGGCGTGCGGGCCCCCAGGGAATAGGCCCCTAGAGCTATGGTTTGCTCACTCTGGGGTTCTGCCCCTGGAGCTGGTGTTGGGGCTCCCAGGGGTTGGGCTCCTGCAGCTGGTGTTGGGGACCCAGGGGTTAGGCCCCTGGAGCTATGGTTCAGGCGCTCAGGGGTTGGGACCCTGGAGCTGGTTTTGGGGCCTCCAGTGGTTGGGACCCTGGAGCTGCGGTTGGGGCCTCCAGGGGTTAGCCCCTGGATCTTTGGTTCGGCCGCTCATTGGTTGGGCCCCTGGAGCTGGTGTTGGGGCCCCAAGGGGTTGGGCCCCTGGAGCTGGTGTTGGGGACCCAGGGGTTAGGGCCCTGGAGCTATGGTTCAGGCGCTCAGGGGTTGGGCCCCTGGAGCTATGGTTCGGGCGCTCAGGGGTTGGGCCCCTGGAGCTGGGGTGGAGGGCCCCAGCGGTTGGGCCCCTGGAGCTGGTGTTGGGGCCCCCAGGGATTGGGCCCCTGGAGCTATGTTTCGGGCGCTCTGGGGTTGGGCCCCTGGAGCTGGTGTTGGGGACCCAGGTTTTAGGCCCGTGGAGCTATGGTTCAGGCACTCAGGGGTTGGACCCCTGGAGCTATGGTTCGGGCGCTCAGGGGTTGGTTCCCTGGAGCTAGGGTCGAGGGCCCCAGGGGTGGGGCCCCTGGAGCTGCTGTTGGGGCCCCCAGGTTTTGAGTTCCTGGAGATTGTGTTGGGGTTCGCAGGGGTTGGGCCCCTGGAGCTATGGTTCGGGCGCTCAGGGGTTGGGCCCCTGGAGCTGGTGTTGGGGCCCCCAGGGGTTGGGCCCCTGGAGGTGGGGTTGGGGCCCCGGGGGTTAGGCCCCTATAGCTATGGTTCGGGCGCTCAGGGGTTGGGCCCCTGGAGCTGGTGTTGGGGCCCTCAGGGATTAGGCCCTGGAGCTATGGTTCAGGCGCTAAGGGTTTGGGACCCTGGAGCTGGTGTTGGGGCCCCAGGGGTTGGGCCCTGGAGCTGGTGTTGGGGCCCCAGGGGCTAGGCCCCTGTAGCTATGGTTCGGGCGCTCAGGGATTGGGCCCCTGGAGCTGGTTTTGGGGCCCCCAGGGGTTGGGCCCCTGGAGCTGGTGTTGGGGACTCCCAGGGGTTGGGCCCCTGGAGCTGGTGTTGGGGCCCCAGGGGTTAAGGTTCGGGCGCTCAGGGGTTGGGCCCTTGGAGCTGGCGTGCGGGCCCCCAGGGAATAGGCCCCTAGAGCTATGGTTTGCTCACTCTGGGGTTCTGCCCCTGGAGCTGGTGTTGGGGCTCCCAGGGGTTGGGCTCCTGCAGCTGGTGTTGGGGACCCAGGGGTTAGGCCCCTGGAGCTATGGTTCAGGCGCTCAGGGGTTGGGACCCTGGAGCTGGTTTTGGGGCCTCCAGTGGTTGGGACCCTGGAGCTGCGGTTGGGGCCTCCAGGGGTTAGCCCCTGGATCTTTGGTTCGGCCGCTCATTGGTTGGGCCCCTGGAGCTGGTGTTGGGGCCCCAAGGGGTTGGGCCCCTGGAGCTGGTGTTGGGGACCCAGGGGTTAGGGCCCTGGAGCTATGGTTCAGGCGCTCAGGGGTTGGGCCCCTGGAGCTATGGTTCGGGCGCTCAGGGGTTGGGCCCCTGGAGCTGGGGTGGAGGGCCCCAGCGGTTGGGCCCCTGGAGCTGGTGTTGGGGCCCCCAGGGATTGGGCCCCTGGAGCTATGTTTCGGGCGCTCTGGGGTTGGGCCCCTGGAGCTGGTGTTGGGGACCCAGGTTTTAGGCCCGTGGAGCTATGGTTCAGGCACTCAGGGGTTGGACCCCTGGAGCTATGGTTCGGGCGCTCAGGGGTTGGTTCCCTGGAGCTAGGGTCGAGGGCCCCAGGGGTGGGGCCCCTGGAGCTGCTGTTGGGGCCCCCAGGTTTTGAGTTCCTGGAGATTGTGTTGGGGTTCGCAGGGGTTGGGCCCCTGGAGCTGTGGTTGGGCCCCCCAGGGTTTAGGCCCCTGGAGCTATGGTTCGGGCGCTCAGGGGTTGGGCCCCTGGAGCTGGTGTTGGGGCCCCCAGGGGTTGGGCCCCTGGAGGTGGGGTTGGGGCCCCCGGGGGTTAGGCCCCTATAGCTATGGTTCGGGCGCTCAGGGGTTGGGCCCCTGGAGCTGGTGTTGGGGCCCTCAGGGATTAGGGCCCTGGAGCTATGGTTCAGGCGCTAAGGGTTTGGGACCCTGGAGCTGGTGTTGGGGCCCCAGGGGTTGGGCCCCTGGAGCTGGTGTTGGGGCCCCAGGGGCTAGGCCCCTGTAGCTATGGTTCGGGCGCTCAGGGATTGGGCCCCTGGAGCTGGTTTTGGGGCCCCCAGGGGTTGGGCCCTTGGAGCTGGTGTTGGGGCCCCCAGGGGTTAGGCCCCTGGAGCTATGGTTCGGGCGCTCAGGGGTTGGGCCGCTGGAGCTGGTGTTGGGGCCCCTGACCTAATGTCACCCCTTGCTCTCCCATCCCCCACACAGACAGTCCCGACTCCATCACAGTAATGCCCAGAGCATTTCACGCATGGAGCAACAGTAACACTGTGTGGCCATGCAGGGTAATGCCCAGAGCATTTCCTGCATGGAGCAAGAGTGACACCGTGTGGCCACATAGGGTAGTGCACAGAGCATTTCCCCGCATGGAGCTATGGTTCGGGAGCTCTGGGGTTGGGCCCCTGTAGCTGGTGTTGGGACTCCCAGGGGTTGGGCCCCTGGAGCTGGTGTTGGGGCCCCAGGGGTTAAGGTTCGGGCGCTCAGGGGTTGGGCCCTTGGAGCTGGCGTGCGGGCCCCCAGGGAATAGGCCCCTAGAGCTATGGTTTGCTCACTCTGGGGTTCTGCCCCTGGAGCTGGTGTTGGGGCTCCCAGGGGTTGGGCTCCTGCAGCTGGTGTTGGGGACCCAGGGGTTAGGCCCCTGGAGCTATGGTTCAGGCGCTCAGGGGTTGGGACCCTGGAGCTGGTTTTGGGGCCTCCAGTGGTTGGGACCCTGGAGCTGCGGTTGGGGCCTCCAGGGGTTAGCCCCTGGATCTTTGGTTCGGCCGCTCATTGGTTGGGCCCCTGGAGCTGGTGTTGGGGCCCCAAGGGGTTGGGCCCCTGGAGCTGGTGTTGGGGACCCAGGGGTTAGGGCCCTGGAGCTATGGTTCAGGCGCTCAGGGGTTGGGCCCCTGGAGCTATGGTTCGGGCGCTCAGGGGTTGGGCCCCTGGAGCTGGGGTGGAGGGCCCCAGCGCTTGGGCCCCTGGAGCTGGTGTTGGGGCCCCCAGGGATTGGGCCCCTGGAGCTATGTTTCGGGCGCTCTGGGGTTGGGCCCCTGGAGCTGGTGTTGGGGACCCAGGTTTTAGGCCCGTGGAGCTATGGTTCAGGCACTCAGGGGTTGGACCCCTGGAGCTATGGTTCGGGCGCTCAGGGGTTGGTTCCCTGGAGCTAGGGTCGAGGGCCCCAGGGGTGGGGCCCCTGGAGCTGCTGTTGGGGCCCCCAGGTTTTGAGTTCCTGGAGATTGTGTTGGGGTTCGCAGGGGTTGGGCCCCTGGAGCTGTGGTTGGGCCCCCCAGGGTTTAGGCCCCTGGAGCTATGGTTCGGGCGCTCAGGGGTTGGGCCCCTGGAGCTGGTGTTGGGGCCCCCAGGGGTTGGGCCCCTGGAGGTGGGGTTGGGGCCCCCGGGGGTTAGGCCCCTATAGCTATGGTTCGGGCGCTCAGGGGTTGGGCCCCTGGAGCTGGTGTTGGGGCCCTCAGGGATTAGGCCCCTGGAGCTATGGTTCAGGCGCTAAGGGTTTGGGACCCTGGAGCTGGTGTTGGGGCCCCCAGGGGTTGGGCCCCTGGAGCTGGTGTTGGGGCCCCAGGGGCTAGGCCCCTGTAGCTATGGTTCGGGCGCTCAGGGATTGGGCCCCTGGAGCTGGTTTTGGGGCCCCCAGGGGTTGGGCCCTTGGAGCTGGTGTTGGGGCCCCCAGGGGTTAGGCCCCTGGAGCTATGGTTCGGGCGCTCAGGGGTTGGGCCGCTGGAGCTGGTGTTGGGGCCCCTGACCTAATGTCACCCCTTGCTCTCCCATCCCCCACACAGACAGTCCCGACTCCATCACAGTAATGCCCAGAGCATTTCACGCATGGAGCAACAGTAACACTGTGTGGCCATGCAGGGTAATGCCCAGAGCATTTCCTGCATGGAGCAAGAGTGACACCGTGTGGCCACATAGGGTAGTGCACAGAGCATTTCCCCGCATGGAGCTATGGTTCGGGAGCTCTGGGGTTGGGCCCCTGTAGCTGGTGTTGGGACTCCCAGGGGTTGGGCCCCTGGAGCTGGTGTTGGGGCCCCAGGGGTTAAGGTTCGGGCGCTCAGGGGTTGGGCCCTTGGAGCTGGCGTGCGGGCCCCCAGGGAATAGGCCCCTAGAGCTATGGTTTGCTCACTCTGGGGTTCTGCCCCTGGAGCTGGTGTTGGGGCTCCCAGGGGTTGGGCTCCTGCAGCTGGTGTTGGGGACCCAGGGGTTAGGCCCCTGGAGCTATGGTTCAGGCGCTCAGGGGTTGGGACCCTGGAGCTGGTTTTGGGGCCTCCAGTGGTTGGGACCCTGGAGCTGCGGTTGGGGCCTCCAGGGGTTAGCCCCTGGATCTTTGGTTCGGCCGCTCATTGGTTGGGCCCCTGGAGCTGGTGTTGGGGCCCCAAGGGGTTGGGCCCCTGGAGCTGGTGTTGGGGACCCAGGGGTTAGGGCCCTGGAGCTATGGTTCAGGCGCTCAGGGGTTGGGCCCCTGGAGCTATGGTTCGGGCGCTCAGGGGTTGGGCCCCTGGAGCTGGGGTGGAGGGCCCCAGCGGTTGGGCCCCTGGAGCTGGTGTTGGGGCCCCCAGGGATTGGGCCCCTGGAGCTATGTTTCGGGCGCTCTGGGGTTGGGCCCCTGGAGCTGGTGTTGGGGACCCAGGTTTTAGGCCCGTGGAGCTATGGTTCAGGCACTCAGGGGTTGGACCCCTGGAGCTATGGTTCGGGCGCTCAGGGGTTGGTTCCCTGGAGCTAGGGTCGAGGGCCCCAGGGGTGGGGCCCCTGGAGCTGCTGTTGGGGCCCCCAGGTTTTGAGTTCCTGGAGATTGTGTTGGGGTTCGCAGGGGTTGGGCCCCTGGAGCTGTGGTTGGGCCCCCCAGGGTTTAGGCCCCTGGAGCTATGGTTCGGGCGCTCAGGGGTTGGGCCCCTGGAGCTGGTGTTGGGGCCCCCAGGGGTTGGGCCCCTGGAGGTGGGGTTGGGGCCCCCGGGGGTTAGGCCCCTATAGCTAGGGTTCGGGCGCTCAGGGGTTGGGCCCCTGGAGCTGGTGTTGGGGCCCTCAGGGATTAGGGCCCTGGAGCTATGGTTCAGGCGCTAAGGGTTTGGGACCCTGGAGCTGGTGTTGGGGCCCCCAGGGGTTGGGCCCCTGGAGCTGGTGTTGGGGCCCCAGGGGCTAGGCCCCTGTAGCTATGGTTCGGGCGCTCAGGGATTGGGCCCCTGGAGCTGGTTTTGGGGCCCCCAGGGGTTGGGCCCTTGGAGCTGGTGTTGGGGCCCCCAGGGGTTAGGCCCCTGGAGCTATGGTTCGGGCGCTCAGGGGTTGGGCCGCTGGAGCTGGTGTTGGGGCCCCTGACCTAATGTCACCCCTTGCTCTCCCATCCCCCACACAGACAGTCCCGACTCCATCACAGTAATGCCCAGAGCATTTCACGCATGGAGCAACAGTAACACTGTGTGGCCATGCAGGGTAATGCCCAGAGCATTTCCTGCATGGAGCAAGAGTGACACCGTGTGGCCACATAGGGTAGTGCACAGAGCATTTCCCCGCATGGAGCTATGGTTCGGGAGCTCTGGGGTTGGGCCCCTGTAGCTGGTGTTGGGACTCCCAGGGGTTGGGCCCTGGAGCTGGTGTTGGGGCCCCAGGGGTTAAGGTTCGGGCGCTCAGGGGTTGGGCCCTTGGAGCTGGCGTGCGGGCCCCCAGGGAATAGGCCCCTAGAGCTATGGTTTGCTCACTCTGGGGTTCTGCCCCTGGAGCTGGTGTTGGGGCTCCCAGGGGTTGGGCTCCTGCAGCTGGTGTTGGGGACCCAGGGGTTAGGCCCCTGGAGCTATGGTTCAGGCGCTCAGGGGTTGGGACCCTGGAGCTGGTTTTGGGGCCTCCAGTGGTTGGGACCCTGGAGCTGCGGTTGGGGCCTCCAGGGGTTAGCCCCTGGATCTTTGGTTCGGCCGCTCATTGGTTGGGCCCCTGGAGCTGGTGTTGGGGCCCCAAGGGGTTGGGCCCCTGGAGCTGGTGTTGGGGACCCAGGGGTTAGGGCCCTGGAGCTATGGTTCAGGCGCTCAGGGGTTGGGCCCCTGGAGCTATGGTTCGGGCGCTCAGGGGTTGGGCCCCTGGAGCTGGGGTGGAGGGCCCCAGCGGTTGGGCCCCTGGAGCTGGTGTTGGGGCCCCCAGGGATTGGGCCCCTGGAGCTATGTTTCGGGCGCTCTGGGGTTGGGCCCCTGGAGCTGGTGTTGGGGACCCAGGTTTTAGGCCCGTGGAGCTATGGTTCAGGCACTCAGGGGTTGGACCCCTGGAGCTATGGTTCGGGCGCTCAGGGGTTGGTTCCCTGGAGCTAGGGTCGAGGGCCCCAGGGGTGGGGCCCCTGGAGCTGCTGTTGGGGCCCCCAGGTTTTGAGTTCCTGGAGATTGTGTTGGGGTTCGCAGGGGTTGGGCCCCTGGAGCTGTGGTTGGGCCCCCCAGGGTTTAGGCCCCTGGAGCTATGGTTCGGGCGCTCAGGGGTTGGGCCCCTGGAGCTGGTGTTGGGGCCCCCAGGGGTTGGGCCCCTGGAGGTGGTGTTGGGGCCCCAGGGGCTAGGCCCCTGTAGCTATGGTTCGGGCGCTCAGGGATTGGGCCCCTGGAGCTGGTTTTGGGGCCCCCAGGGTTGGGCCCTTGGAGCTGGTGTTGGGGCCCCCAGGGGTTAGGCCCCTGGAGCTATGGTTCGGGCGCTCAGGGGTTGGGCCGCTGGAGCTGGTGTTGGGGCCCCTGACCTAATGTCACCCCTTGCTCTCCCATCCCCCACACAGACAGTCCCGACTCCATCACAGTAATGCCCAGAGCATTTCACGCATGGAGCAACAGTAACACTGTGTGGCCATGCAGGGTAATGCCCAGAGCATTTCCTGCATGGAGCAAGAGTGACACCGTGTGGCCACATAGGGTAGTGCACAGAGCATTTCCCCGCATGGAGCTATGGTTCGGGAGCTCTGGGGTTGGGCCCCTGTAGCTGGTGTTGGGACTCCCAGGGGTTGGGCCCCTGGAGCTGGTGTTGGGGCCCCAGGGGTTAAGGTTCGGGCGCTCAGGGGTTGGGCCCTTGGAGCTGGCGTGCGGGCCCCCAGGGAATAGGCCCCTAGAGCTATGGTTTGCTCACTCTGGGGTTCTGCCCCTGGAGCTGGTGTTGGGGCTCCCAGGGGTTGGGCTCCTGCAGCTGGTGTTGGGGACCCAGGGGTTAGGCCCCTGGAGCTATGGTTCAGGCGCTCAGGGGTTGGGACCCTGGAGCTGGTTTTGGGGCCTCCAGTGGTTGGGACCCTGGAGCTGCGGTTGGGGCCTCCAGGGGTTAGCCCCTGGATCTTTGGTTCGGCCGCTCATTGGTTGGGCCCCTGGAGCTGGTGTTGGGGCCCCAAGGGGTTGGGCCCCTGGAGCTGGTGTTGGGGACCCAGGGGTTAGGGCCCTGGAGCTATGGTTCAGGCGCTCAGGGGTTGGGCCCCTGGAGCTATGGTTCGGGCGCTCAGGGGTTGGGCCCCTGGAGCTGGGGTGGAGGGCCCCAGCGGTTGGGCCCCTGGAGCTGGTGTTGGGGCCCCCAGGGATTGGGCCCCTGGAGCTATGTTTCGGGCGCTCTGGGGTTGGGCCCCTGGAGCTGGTGTTGGGGACCCAGGTTTTAGGCCCGTGGAGCTATGGTTCAGGCACTCAGGGGTTGGACCCCTGGAGCTATGGTTCGGGCGCTCAGGGGTTGGTTCCCTGGAGCTAGGGTCGAGGGCCCCAGGGGTGGGGCCCCTGGAGCTGCTGTTGGGGCCCCCAGGTTTTGAGTTCCTGGAGATTGTGTTGGGGTTCGCAGGGGTTGGGCCCCTGGAGCTGTGGTTGGGCCCCCCAGGGTTTAGGCCCCTGGAGCTATGGTTCGGGCGCTCAGGGGTTGGGCCCCTGGAGCTGGTGTTGGGGCCCCCAGGGGTTGGGCCCCTGGAGGTGGGGTTGGGGCCCCCGGGGGTTAGGCCCCTATAGCTATGGTTCGGGCGCTCAGGGGTTGGGCCCCTGGAGCTGGTGTTGGGGCCCTCAGGGATTAGGGCCCTGGAGCTATGGTTCAGGCGCTAAGGGTTTGGGACCCTGGAGCTGGTGTTGGGGCCCCAGGGGTTGGGCCCCTGGAGCTGGTGTTGGGGCCCCAGGGGCTAGGCCCCTGTAGCTATGGTTCGGGCGCTCAGGGATTGGGCCCCTGGAGCTGGTTTTGGGGCCCCCAGGGGTTGGGCCCTTGGAGCTGGTGTTGGGGCCCCCAGGGGTTAGGCCCCTGGAGCTATGGTTCGGGCGCTCAGGGGTTGGGCCGCTGGAGCTGGTGTTGGGGCCCCTGACCTAATGTCACCCCTTGCTCTCCCATCCCCCACACAGACAGTCCCGACTCCATCACAGTAATGCCCAGAGCATTTCACGCATGGAGCAACAGTAACACTGTGTGGCCATGCAGGGTAATGCCCAGAGCATTTCCTGCATGGAGCAAGAGTGACACCGTGTGGCCACATAGGGTAGTGCACAGAGCATTTCCCCGCATGGAGCTATGGTTCGGGAGCTCTGGGGTTGGGCCCCTGTAGCTGGTGTTGGGACTCCCAGGGGTTGGGCCCCTGGAGCTGGTGTTGGGGCCCCAGGGGTTAAGGTTCGGGCGCTCAGGGGTTGGGCCCTTGGAGCTGGCGTGCGGGCCCCCAGGGAATAGGCCCCTAGAGCTATGGTTTGCTCACTCTGGGGTTCTGCCCCTGGAGCTGGTGTTGGGGCTCCCAGGGGTTGGGCTCCTGCAGCTGGTGTTGGGGACCCAGGGGTTAGGCCCCTGGAGCTATGGTTCAGGCGCTCAGGGGTTGGGACCCTGGAGCTGGTTTTGGGGCCTCCAGTGGTTGGGACCCTGGAGCTGCGGTTGGGGCCTCCAGGGGTTAGCCCCTGGATCTTTGGTTCGGCCGCTCATTGGTTGGGCCCCTGGAGCTGGTGTTGGGGCCCCAAGGGGTTGGGCCCCTGGAGCTGGTGTTGGGGACCCAGGGGTTAGGGCCCTGGAGCTATGGTTCAGGCGCTCAGGGGTTGGGCCCCTGGAGCTATGGTTCGGGCGCTCAGGGGTTGGGCCCCTGGAGCTGGGGTGGAGGGCCCCAGCGGTTGGGCCCCTGGAGCTGGTGTTGGGGCCCCCAGGGATTGGGCCCCTGGAGCTATGTTTCGGGCGCTCTGGGGTTGGGCCCCTGGAGCTGGTGTTGGGGACCCAGGTTTTAGGCCCGTGGAGCTATGGTTCAGGCACTCAGGGGTTGGACCCCTGGAGCTATGGTTCGGGCGCTCAGGGGTTGGTTCCCTGGAGCTAGGGTCGAGGGCCCCAGGGGTGGGGCCCCTGGAGCTGCTGTTGGGGCCCCCAGGTTTTGAGTTCCTGGAGATTGTGTTGGGGTTCGCAGGGGTTGGGCCCCTGGAGCTGTGGTTGGGCCCCCCAGGGTTTAGGCCCCTGGAGCTATGGTTCGGGCGCTCAGGGGTTGGGCCCCTGGAGCTGGTGTTGGGGCCCCCAGGGGTTGGGCCCCTGGAGGTGGGGTTGGGGCCCCCGGGGGTTAGGCCCCTATAGCTATGGTTCGGGCGCTCAGGGGTTGGGCCCCTGGAGCTGGTGTTGGGGCCCACAGGGATTAGGGCCCTGGAGCTATGGTTCAGGCGCTAAGGGTTTGGGACCCTGGAGCTGGTGTTGGGGCCCCCAGGGGTTGGGCCCCTGGAGCTGGTGTTGGGGCCCCAGGGGCTAGGCCCCTGTAGCTATGGTTCGGGCGCTCAGGGATTGGGCCCCTGGAGCTGGTTTTGGGGCCCCCAGGGGTTGGGCCCTTGGAGCTGGTGTTGGGGCCCCCAGGGGTTAGGCCCCTGGAGCTATGGTTCGGGCGCTCAGGGGTTGGGCCGCTGGAGCTGGTGTTGGGGCCCCTGACCTAATGTCACCCCTTGCTCTCCCATCCCCCACACAGACAGTCCCGACTCCATCACAGTAATGCCCAGAGCATTTCACGCATGGAGCAACAGTAACACTGTGTGGCCATGCAGGGTAATGCCCAGAGCATTTCCTGCATGGAGCAAGAGTGACACCGTGTGGCCACATAGGGTAGTGCACAGAGCATTTCCCCGCATGGAGCTATGGTTCGGGAGCTCTGGGGTTGGGCCCCTGTAGCTGGTGTTGGGACTCCCAGGGGTTGGGCCCTGGAGCTGGTGTTGGGGCCCCAGGGGTTAAGGTTCGGGCGCTCAGGGGTTGGGCCTTGGAGCTGGCGTGCGGGCCCCCAGGGAATAGGCCCCTAGAGCTATGGTTTGCTCACTCTGGGGTTCTGCCCCTGGAGCTGGTGTTGGGGCTCCCAGGGGTTGGGCTCCTGCAGCTGGTGTTGGGGACCCAGGGGTTAGGCCCCTGGAGCTATGGTTCAGGCGCTCAGGGGTTGGGACCCTGGAGCTGGTTTTGGGGCCTCCAGTGGTTGGGACCCTGGAGCTGCGGTTGGGGCCTCCAGGGGTTAGCCCCTGGATCTTTGGTTCGGCCGCTCATTGGTTGGGCCCCTGGAGCTGGTGTTGGGGCCCCAAGGGGTTGGGCCCCTGGAGCTATGGTTCGGGCGCTCAGGGGTTGGGCCGCTGGAGCTGGTGTTGGGGCCCCTGACCTAATGTCACCCCTTGCTCTCCCATCCCCCACACAGACAGTCCCGACTCCATCACAGTAATGCCCAGAGCATTTCACGCATGGAGCAACAGTAACACTGTGTGGCCATGCAGGGTAATGCCCAGAGCATTTCCTGCATGGAGCAAGAGTGACACCGTGTGGCCACATAGGGTAGTGCACAGAGCATTTCCCCGCTGGAGCTATGGTTCGGGCGCTCAGGGGTTGGGCCCCTGGAGCTGGTGTTGGGGCCCCAGGGGTTGGGCCCCTGGAGCTGGTGTTGGGGCCCCAGGGGTTAAGGTTCGGGCGCTCAGGGGTTGGGCCCCTGGAGCTGGGGTGGAGGGCCCCAGGGAATAGGCCCCTGGAGCTATGGTTTGGGCACTCTGGGTTGGGCCCCTGGAGCTGGTGTTGGGGCTCCCAGGGGTTGGGCCCCTGGAGCTGGTGTTGGGGACCCAGGGGTTAGGCCCCTGGAGCTATGGTTCAGGCGCTCAGGGGTTGGGACCCTGGAGCTGGTTTTGGGGCCTCCAGTGGTTGGGCCCCTGGAGCTGCGGTTGGGGCCTCCAGGGGTTAGCCCCTGGAGCTTTGGTTCGGCCGCTCAGGGGTTGGGCCCCTGGAGCTGGTGTTGGGGCCCCAAGGGGTTGGGCCCCTGGAGCTGGTGTTGGGGACCCAGGGGTTAGGGCCCTGGAGCTATGGTTGAGGCACTCAGGGGTTGGGCCCCTGGAGCTATGGTTCGGGCGCTCAGGGGTTGGGCCCCTGGAGCTGGGGTGGGGGCCCCAGGGGTTGGGCCCCTGGAGCTGGTGTTGGGGCCCCCAGGGATTGGGCCCCTGGAGCTATGTTTCGGGCGCTCTGGGGTTGGGCCCCTGGAGCTGGTGTTGGGGACCCAGGTTTTAGGCCCGTGGAGCTATGGTTCAGGCACTCAGGGGTTGGACCCCTGGAGCTATGGTTCGGGCGCTCAGGGGTTGGTTCCCTGGAGCTAGGGTCGAGGGCCCCAGGGGTGGGGCCCCTGGAGCTGCTGTTGGGGCCCCAGGTTTTGAGTTCCTGGAGATTTGTTGGGGTTCGCAGGGGTTGGGCCCCTGGAGCTGTGGTTGGGCCCCCCAGGGTTTAGGCCCCTGGAGCTATGGTTCGGGCGCTCAGGGGTTGGGCCCCTGGAGCTGGTGTTGGGGCCCCCAGGGGTTGGGCCCCTGGAGCTGGGTTGGGGGCCCCAGGGGTTAGGCCCCTGGAGCTATGGTTCGGGCGCTCAGGGGTTGGGCCCCTGGAGCTGGTGTTGGGGACCCAGGTTTAGGCCCTGGAGCTATGGTTCAGGCACTCAGGGGTTGGACCCCTGGAGCTATGGTTCGGGCGCTCAGGGGTTGGTTCCCTGGAGCTAGGGTCGGGGGCCCCAGGGGTGGGGCCCCTGGAGCTGGTGTTGGGGCCCCCAGGTTTTGGCCCCTGGAGCTTGTGTTGGGGTTCCCAGGGGTTGGGCCCTGGAGCTGTGGTTGGGCCCCCAGGGGTTAGGCCCCTGGAGCTATGGTTCGGGCGCTCAGGGGTTGGGCCCCTGGAGCTGGTGTTGGGGCCCCAGGGGTTGGGCCCCTGGAGCTGGGTTGGGGCCCCAGGGGTTGGGCCCCTGGAGCTATGTTCGGGCGCTCAGGGGTTGGGCCCCTGGAGCTGGTGTTGGGGACCCAGGTTTTAGGCCCGTGGAGCTATGGTTCAGGCACTCAGGGGTTGGACCCCTGGAGCTATGGTTCGGGCGCTCAGGGGTTGGTTCCCTGGAGCTAGGGTCGAGGGCCCCAGGGGTGGGGCCCCTGGAGCTGCTGTTGGGGCCCCCAGGTTTTGAGTTCCTGGAGATTGTGTTGGGGTTCGCAGGGGTTGGGCCCCTGGAGCTGTGGTTGGGCCCCCCAGGGTTTAGGCCCCTGGAGCTATGGTTCGGGCGCTCAGGGGTTGGGCCCCTGGAGCTGGTGTTGGGGCCCCCAGGGGTTGGGCCCCTGGAGGTGGGGTTGGGGCCCCCGGGGGTTAGGCCCCTATAGCTATGGTTCGGGCGCTCAGGGGTTGGGCCCCTGGAGCTGGTGTTGGGGCCCTCAGGGATTAGGGCCCTGGAGCTATGGTTCAGGCGCTAAGGGTTTGGGACCCTGGAGCTGGTGTTGGGGCCCCCAGGGGTTGGGCCCCTGGAGCTGGTGTTGGGGCCCCAGGGGCTAGGCCCCTGTAGCTATGGTTCGGGCGCTCAGGGATTGGGCCCCTGGAGCTGGTTTTGGGGCCCCCAGGGGTTGGGCCCTTGGAGCTGGTGTTGGGGCCCCCAGGGGTTAGGCCCCTGGAGCTATGGTTCGGGCGCTCAGGGGTTGGGCCGCTGGAGCTGGTGTTGGGGCCCCTGACCTAATGTCACCCCTTGCTCTCCCATCCCCCACACAGACAGTCCCGACTCCATCACAGTAATGCCCAGAGCATTTCACGCATGGAGCAACAGTAACACTGTGTGGCCATGCAGGGTAATGCCCAGAGCATTTCCTGCATGGAGCAAGAGTGACACCGTGTGGCCACATAGGGTAGTGCACAGAGCATTTCCCCGCATGGAGCTATGGTTCGGGAGCTCTGGGGTTGGGCCCCTGTAGCTGGTGTTGGGACTCCCAGGGGTTGGGCCCCTGGAGCTGGTGTTGGGGCCCCAGGGGTTAAGGTTCGGGCGCTCAGGGGTTGGGCCCTTGGAGCTGGCGTGCGGGCCCCCAGGGAATAGGCCCCTAGAGCTATGGTTTGCTCACTCTGGGGTTCTGCCCCTGGAGCTGGTGTTGGGGCTCCCAGGGGTTGGGCTCCTGCAGCTGGTGTTGGGGACCCAGGGGTTAGGCCCCTGGAGCTATGGTTCAGGCGCTCAGGGGTTGGGACCCTGGAGCTGGTTTTGGGGCCTCCAGTGGTTGGGACCCTGGAGCTGCGGTTGGGGCCTCCAGGGGTTAGCCCCTGGATCTTTGGTTCGGCCGCTCATTGGTTGGGCCCCTGGAGCTGGTGTTGGGGCCCCAAGGGGTTGGGCCCCTGGAGCTGGTGTTGGGGACCCAGGGGTTAGGGCCCTGGAGCTATGGTTCAGGCGCTCAGGGGTTGGGCCCCTGGAGCTATGGTTCGGGCGCTCAGGGGTTGGGCCCCTGGAGCTGGGGTGGAGGGCCCCAGCGGTTGGGCCCCTGGAGCTGGTGTTGGGGCCCCCAGGGATTGGGCCCCTGGAGCTATGTTTCGGGCGCTCTGGGGTTGGGCCCCTGGAGCTGGTGTTGGGGACCCAGGTTTTAGGCCCGTGGAGCTATGGTTCAGGCACTCAGGGGTTGGACCCCTGGAGCTATGGTTCGGGCGCTCAGGGGTTGGTTCCCTGGAGCTAGGGTCGAGGGCCCCAGGGGTGGGGCCCCTGGAGCTGCTGTTGGGGCCCCCAGGTTTTGAGTTCCTGGAGATTGTGTTGGGGTTCGCAGGGGTTGGGCCCCTGGAGCTGTGGTTGGGCCCCCCAGGGTTTAGGCCCCTGGAGCTATGGTTCGGGCGCTCAGGGGTTGGGCCCCTGGAGCTGGTGTTGGGGCCCCCAGGGGTTGGGCCCCTGGAGGTGGGGTTGGGGCCCCGGGGGTTAGGCCCCTATAGCTATGGTTCGGGCGCTCAGGGGTTGGGCCCCTGGAGCTGGTGTTGGGGCCCTCAGGGATTAGGGCCCTGGAGCTATGGTTCAGGCGCTAAGGGTTTGGGACCCTGGAGCTGGTGTTGGGGCCCCCAGGGGTTGGGCCCCTGGAGCTGGTGTTGGGGCCCCAGGGGCTAGGCCCCTGTAGCTATGGTTCGGGCGCTCAGGGATTGGGCCCCTGGAGCTGGTTTTGGGGCCCCCAGGGGTTGGGCCCTTGGAGCTGGTGTTGGGGCCCCCAGGGGTTAGGCCCCTGGAGCTATGGTTCGGGCGCTCAGGGGTTGGGCCGCTGGAGCTGGTGTTGGGGCCCCTGACCTAATGTCACCCCTTGCTCTCCCATCCCCCACACAGACAGTCCCGACTCCATCACAGTAATGCCCAGAGCATTTCACGCATGGAGCAACAGTAACACTGTGTGGCCATGCAGGGTAATGCCCAGAGCATTTCCTGCATGGAGCAAGAGTGACACCGTGTGGCCACATAGGGTAGTGCACAGAGCATTTCCCCGCATGGAGCTATGGTTCGGGAGCTCTGGGGTTGGGCCCCTGTAGCTGGTGTTGGGACTCCCAGGGGTTGGGCCCCTGGAGCTGGTGTTGGGGCCCCAGGGGTTAAGGTTCGGGCGCTCAGGGGTTGGGCCCTTGGAGCTGGCGTGCGGGCCCCCAGGGAATAGGCCCCTAGAGCTATGGTTTGCTCACTCTGGGGTTCTGCCCCTGGAGCTGGTGTTGGGGCTCCCAGGGGTTGGGCTCCTGCAGCTGGTGTTGGGGACCCAGGGGTTAGGCCCCTGGAGCTATGGTTCAGGCGCTCAGGGGTTGGGACCCTGGAGCTGGTTTTGGGGCCTCCAGTGGTTGGGACCCTGGAGCTGCGGTTGGGGCCTCCAGGGGTTAGCCCCTGGATCTTTGGTTCGGCCGCTCATTGGTTGGGCCCCTGGAGCTGGTGTTGGGGCCCCAAGGGGTTGGGCCCCTGGAGCTGGTGTTGGGGACCCAGGGGTTAGGGCCCTGGAGCTATGGTTCAGGCGCTCAGGGGTTGGGCCCCTGGAGCTATGGTTCGGGCGCTCAGGGGTTGGGCCCCTGGAGCTGGGGTGGAGGGCCCCAGCGGTTGGGCCCCTGGAGCTGGTGTTGGGGCCCCCAGGGATTGGGCCCCTGGAGCTATGTTTCGGGCGCTCTGGGGTTGGGCCCCTGGAGCTGGTGTTGGGGACCCAGGTTTTAGGCCCGTGGAGCTATGGTTCAGGCACTCAGGGGTTGGACCCCTGGAGCTATGGTTCGGGCGCTCAGGGGTTGGTTCCCTGGAGCTAGGGTCGAGGGCCCCAGGGGTGGGGCCCCTGGAGCTGCTGTTGGGGCCCCCAGGTTTTGAGTTCCTGGAGATTGTGTTGGGGTTCGCAGGGGTTGGGCCCCTGGAGCTGTGATTGGGTCCCCCAGGGTTTAGGCCCCTGGAGCTATGGTTCGGGCGCTCAGGGGTTGGGCCCCTGGAGCTGGTGTTGGGGCCCCCAGGGGTTGGGCCCCTGGAGGTGGGGTTGGGGCCCCCGGGGGTTAGGCCCCTATAGCTATGGTTCGGGCGCTCAGGGGTTGGGCCCCTGGAGCTGGTGTTGGGGCCCTCAGGGATTAGGGCCCTGGAGCTATGGTTCAGGCGCTAAGGGTTTGGGACCCTGGAGCTGGTGTTGGGGCCCCCAGGGGTTGGGCCCCTGGAGCTGGTGTTGGGGCCCCAGGGGCTAGGCCCCTGGAGCTATGGTTCGGGCGCTCAGGGGTTGGGCCCCTGGAGCTGGTGTTGGGGCCCCTGACCTAATGTCACCCCTTGCTCTCCCATCCCCCACACAGACAGTCCCGACTCCATCACAGTAATGCCCAGAGCATTTCACGCATGGAGCAACAGTAACACTGTGTGGCCATGCAGGGTAATGCCCAGAGCATTTCCTGCATGGAGCAAGAGTGACACCGTGTGGCCACATAGGGTAGTGCACAGAGCATTTCCCCGCATGGAGCTATGGTTCGGGAGCTCTGGGGTTGGGCCCCTGTAGCTGGTGTTGGGACTCCCAGGGGTTGGGCCCCTGGAGCTGGTGTTGGGGCCCCAGGGGTTAAGGTTCGGGCGCTCAGGGGTTGGGCCCTTGGAGCTGGCGTGCGGGCCCCCAGGGAATAGGCCCCTAGAGCTATGGTTTGCTCACTCTGGGGTTCTGCCCCTGGAGCTGGTGTTGGGGCTCCCAGGGGTTGGGCTCCTGCAGCTGGTGTTGGGGACCCAGGGGTTAGGCCCCTGGAGCTATGGTTCAGGCGCTCAGGGGTTGGGACCCTGGAGCTGGTTTTGGGGCCTCCAGTGGTTGGGACCCTGGAGCTGCGGTTGGGGCCTCCAGGGGTTAGCCCCTGGATCTTTGGTTCGGCCGCTCATTGGTTGGGCCCCTGGAGCTGGTGTTGGGGCCCCAAGGGGTTGGGCCCCTGGAGCTGGTGTTGGGGACCCAGGGGTTAGGGCCCTGGAGCTATGGTTCAGGCGCTCAGGGGTTGGGCCCCTGGAGCTATGGTTCGGGCGCTCAGGGGTTGGGCCCCTGGAGCTGGGGTGGAGGGCCCCAGCGGTTGGGCCCCTGGAGCTGGTGTTGGGGCCCCCAGGGATTGGGCCCCTGGAGCTATGTTTCGGGCGCTCTGGGGTTGGGCCCCTGGAGCTGGTGTTGGGGACCCAGGTTTTAGGCCCGTGGAGCTATGGTTCAGGCACTCAGGGGTTGGACCCCTGGAGCTATGGTTCGGGCGCTCAGGGGTTGGTTCCCTGGAGCTAGGGTCGAGGGCCCCAGGGGTGGGGCCCCTGGAGCTGCTGTTGGGGCCCCCAGGTTTTGAGTTCCTGGAGATTGTGTTGGGGTTCGCAGGGGTTGGGCCCCTGGAGCTGTGGTTGGGCCCCCAGGGTTTAGGCCCCTGGAGCTATGGTTCGGGCGCTCAGGGGTTGGGCCCCTGGAGCTGGTGTTGGGGCCCCCAGGGGTTGGGCCCCTGGAGGTGGGGTTGGGGCCCCCGGGGGTTAGGCCCCTATAGCTATGGTTCGGGCGCTCAGGGGTTGGGCCCCTGGAGCTGGTGTTGGGGCCCTCAGGGATTAGGGCCCTGGAGCTATGGTTCAGGCGCTAAGGGTTTGGGACCCTGGAGCTGGTGTTGGGGCCCCCAGGGGTTGGGCCCCTGGAGCTGGTGTTGGGGCCCCAGGGGCTAGGCCCCTGTAGCTATGGTTCGGGCGCTCAGGGATTGGGCCCCTGGAGCTGGTTTTGGGGCCCCCAGGGGTTGGGCCCTTGGAGCTGGTGTTGGGGCCCCCAGGGGTTAGGCCCCTGGAGCTATGGTTCGGGCGCTCAGGGGTTGGGCCGCTGGAGCTGGTGTTGGGGCCCCTGACCTAATGTCACCCCTTGCTCTCCCATCCCCCACACAGACAGTCCCGACTCCATCACAGTAATGCCCAGAGCATTTCACGCATGGAGCAACAGTAACACTGTGTGGCCATGCAGGGTAATGCCCAGAGCATTTCCTGCATGGAGCAAGAGTGACACCGTGTGGCCACATAGGGTAGTGCACAGAGCATTTCCCCGCATGGAGCTATGGTTCGGGAGCTCTGGGGTTGGGCCCCTGTAGCTGGTGTTGGGACTCCCAGGGGTTGGGCCCCTGGAGCTGGTGTTGGGGCCCCAGGGGTTAAGGTTCGGGCGCTCAGGGGTTGGGCCCTTGGAGCTGGCGTGCGGGCCCCCAGGGAATAGGCCCCTAGAGCTATGGTTTGCTCACTCTGGGGTTCTGCCCCTGGAGCTGGTGTTGGGGCTCCCAGGGGTTGGGCTCCTGCAGCTGGTGTTGGGGACCCAGGGGTTAGGCCCCTGGAGCTATGGTTCAGGCGCTCAGGGGTTGGGACCCTGGAGCTGGTTTTGGGGCCTCCAGTGGTTGGGACCCTGGAGCTGCGGTTGGGGCCTCCAGGGGTTAGCCCCTGGATCTTTGGTTCGGCCGCTCATTGGTTGGGCCCCTGGAGCTGGTGTTGGGGCCCCAAGGGGTTGGGCCCCTGGAGCTGGTGTTGGGGACCCAGGGGTTAGGGCCCTGGAGCTATGGTTCAGGCGCTCAGGGGTTGGGCCCCTGGAGCTATGGTTCGGGCGCTCAGGGGTTGGGCCCCTGGAGCTGGGGTGGAGGGCCCCAGCGGTTGGGCCCCTGGAGCTGGTGTTGGGCCCCCCGGGATTGGGCCCCTGGAGCTATGTTTCGGGCGCTCTGGGGTTGGGCCCCTGGAGCTGGTGTTGGGGACCCAGGTTTAGGCCCGTGGAGCTATGGTTCGGGCGCTCAGGGGTTGGTTCCCTGGAGCTAGGGTCGAGGGCCCCAGGGGTGGGGCCCCTGGAGCTGCTGTTGGGGCCCCCAGGTTTTGAGTTCCTGGAGATTGTGTTGGGGTTCGCAGGGGTTGGGCCCCTGGAGCTGTGGTTGGGCCCCCAGGGTTTAGGCCCCTGGAGCTATGGTTCGGGCGCTCAGGGGTTGGGCCCCTGGAGCTGGTGTTGGGGCCCCCAGGGGTTGGGCCCCTGGAGGTGGGGTTGGGGCCCCCGGGGGTTAGGCCCCTATAGCTATGGTTCGGGCGCTCAGGGGTTGGGCCCCTGGAGCTGGTGTTGGGGCCTCAGGGATTAGGGCCCTGGAGCTATGGTTCAGGCGCTAAGGGTTTGGGACCCTGGAGCTGGTGTTGGGGCCCCCAGGGGTTGGGCCCTGGAGCTGGTGTTGGGGCCCCAGGGGCTAGGCCCCTGGAGCTATGGTTCGGGCGCTCAGGGATTGGGCCCCTGGAGCTGGTTTTGGGGGCCCCAGGGGTTGGGCCCTTGGAGCTGGTGTTGGGGCCCCCAGGGGTTAGGCCCCTGGAGCTATGGTTCGGGCGCTCAGGGGTTGGGCCCCTGGAGCTGGTTTTGGGGCCCCCAGGGAATAGGCCCCTAGAGCTATGGTTTGCTCACTCTGGGGTTCTGCCCCTGGAGCTGGTGTTGGGGCTCCCAGGGGTTGGGCTCCTGCAGCTGGTGTTGGGGACCCAGGGGTTAGGCCCCTGGAGCTATGGTTCAGGCGCTCAGGGGTTGGGACCCTGGAGCTGGTTTTGGGGCCTCCAGTGGTTGGGACCCTGGAGCTGCGGTTGGGGCCTCCAGGGGTTAGCCCCTGGATCTTTGGTTCGGCCGCTCATGGTTGGGCCCCTGGAGCTGGTGTTGGGGCCCCAAGGGGTTGGGCCCCTGGAGCTGGTGTTGGGGACCCAGGGGTTAGGCCCTGGAGCTATGGTTCAGGCGCTCAGGGGTTGGGCCCCTGGAGCTATGGTTCGGGCGCTCAGGGGTTGGGCCCCTGGAGCTGGGGTGGAGGGCCCCAGCGGTTGGGCCCCTGGAGCTGGTGTTGGGGCCCCCAGGGATTGGGCCCCTGGAGCTATGTTTCGGGCGCTCTGGGGTTGGGCCCCTGGAGCTGGTGTTGGGGACCCAGGTTTTAGGCCCGTGGAGCTATGGTTCAGGCACTCAGGGGTTGGACCCCTGGAGCTATGGTTCGGGCGCTCAGGGGTTGGTTCCCTGGAGCTAGGGTCGAGGGCCCCAGGGGTGGGGCCCCTGGAGCTGCTGTTGGGGCCCCAGGTTTTGAGTTCCTGGAGATTGTGTTGGGGTTCGCAGGGGTTGGGCCCCTGGAGCTGTGGTTGGGCCCCCCAGGGGTTTAGGCCCCTGGAGCTATGGTTCGGGCGCTCAGGGGTTGGGCCCCTGGAGCTGGTGTTGGGGCCCCCGGGGTTGGGCCCCTGGAGGTGGGGTTGGGGCCCCCGGGGGTTAGGCCCCTATAGCTATGGTTCGGGCGCTCAGGGGTGGGGCCCTGGAGCTGGTGTTGGGGCCCTCAGGGATTAGGCCCCTGGAGCTATGGTTCAGGCGCTAAGGGTTTGGGACCCTGGAGCTGGTGTTGGGGCCCCCAGGGGTTGGGCCCCTGGAGCTGGTGTTGGGGCCCCAGGGGCTAGGCCCCTGTAGCTATGGTTCGGGCGCTCAGGGATTGGGCCCCTGGAGCTGGTTTTGGGGCCCCCAGGGGTTAGGCCCCTGGAGCTATGGTTCGGGCGCTCAGGGGTTGGGCCGCTGGAGCTGGTGTTGGGGCCCCTGACCTAATGTCACCCCTTGCTCTCCCATCCCCCACACAGACAGTCCCGACTCCATCACAGTAATGCCCAGAGCATTTCACGCATGGAGCAACAGTAACACTGTGTGGCCATGCAGGGTAATGCCCAGAGCATTTCCTGCATGGAGCAAGAGTGACACCGTGTGGCCACATAGGGTAGTGCACAGAGCATTTCCCCGCATGGAGCTATGGTTCGGGAGCTCTGGGGTTGGGCCCCTGTAGCTGGTGTTGGGACTCCCAGGGGTTGGGCCCCTGGAGCTGGTGTTGGGGCCCCAGGGGTTAAGGTTCGGGCGCTCAGGGGTTGGGCCCTTGGAGCTGGCGTGCGGGCCCCCAGGGAATAGGCCCCTAGAGCTATGGTTTGCTCACTCTGGGGTTCTGCCCCTGGAGCTGGTGTTGGGGCTCCCAGGGGTTGGGCTCCTGCAGCTGGTGTTGGGGACCCAGGGGTTAGGCCCCTGGAGCTATGGTTCAGGCGCTCAGGGGTTGGGACCCTGGAGCTGGTTTTGGGGCCTCCAGTGGTTGGGACCCTGGAGCTGCGGTTGGGGCCTCCAGGGGTTAGCCCCTGGATCTTTGGTTCGGCCGCTCATTGGTTGGGCCCCTGGAGCTGGTGTTGGGCCCCAAGGGGTTGGGCCCCTGGAGCTGGTGTTGGGGACCCAGGGGTTAGGGCCCTGGAGCTATGGTTCAGGCGCTCAGGGGTTGGGCCCCTGGAGCTATGGTTCGGGCGCTCAGGGGTTGGGCCCCTGGAGCTGGGGTGGAGGGCCCCAGCGGTTGGGCCCCTGGAGCTGGTGTTGGGGCCCCCAGGGATTGGGCCCCTGGAGCTATGTTTCGGGCGCTCTGGGGTTGGGCCCCTGGAGCTGGTGTTGGGGACCCAGGTTTTAGGCCCGTGGAGCTATGGTTCAGGCACTCAGGGGTTGGACCCCTGGAGCTATGGTTCGGGCGCTCAGGGGTTGGTTCCCTGGAGCTAGGGTCGAGGGCCCCAGGGGTGGGGCCCCTGGAGCTGCTGTTGGGGCCCCCAGGTTTTGAGTTCCTGGAGATTGTGTTGGGGTTCGCAGGGGTTGGGCCCCTGGAGCTGTGGTTGGGCCCCCAGGGTTTAGGCCCCTGGAGCTATGGTTCGGGCGCTCAGGGGTTGGGCCCCTGGAGCTGGTGTTGGGGCCCCCAGGGGTTGGGCCCCTGGAGGTGGGGTTGGGGCCCCCGGGGGTTAGGCCCCTATAGCTATGGTTCGGGCGCTCAGGGGTTGGGCCCCTGGAGCTGGTGTTGGGGCCCTCAGGGATTAGGCCCCTGGAGCTATGGTTCAGGCGCTAAGGGTTGGGACCCTGGAGCTGGTGTTGGGGCCCCAGGGGTTGGGCCCTGGAGCTGGTGTTGGGGCCCCAGGGGCTAGGCCCCTGTAGCTATGGTTCGGGCGCTCAGGGATTGGGCCCCTGGAGCTGGTTTTGGGGCCCCCAGGGGTTAGGCCCCTGGAGCTATGGTTCGGGCGCTCAGGGGTTGGGCCGCTGGAGCTGGTGTTGGGGCCCCTGACCTAATGTCACCCCTTGCTCTCCCATCCCCCACACAGACAGTCCCGACTCCATCACAGTAATGCCCAGAGCATTTCACGCATGGAGCAACAGTAACACTGTGTGGCCATGCAGGGTAATGCCCAGAGCATTTCCTGCATGGAGCAAGAGTGACACCGTGTGGCCACATAGGGTAGTGCACAGAGCATTTCCCCGCATGGAGCTATGGTTCGGGAGCTCTGGGGTTGGGCCCCTGTAGCTGGTGTTGGGACTCCCAGGGGTTGGGCCCCTGGAGCTGGTGTTGGGGCCCCAGGGGTTAAGGTTCGGGCGCTCAGGGGTTGGGCCCTTGGAGCTGGCGTGCGGGCCCCAGGGAATAGGCCCCTAGAGCTATGGTTTGCTCACTCTGGGGTTCTGCCCCTGGAGCTGGTGTTGGGGCTCCCAGGGGTTGGGCTCCTGCAGCTGGTGTTGGGGACCCAGGGGTTAGGCCCCTGGAGCTATGGTTCAGGCGCTCAGGGGTTGGGACCCTGGAGCTGGTTTTGGGGCCTCCAGGGGTTAGCCCCTGGATCTTTGGTTCGGCCGCTCATTGGTTGGGCCCCTGGAGCTGGTGTTGGGGCCCCAAGGGGTTGGGCCCCTGGAGCTGGTGTTGGGGACCCAGGGGTTAGGGCCCTGGAGCTATGGTTCAGGCGCTCAGGGGTTGGGCCCTGGAGCTATGGTTCGGGCGCTCAGGGGTTGGGCCCCTGGAGCTGGGGTGGAGGGCCCCAGCGGTTGGGCCCCTGGAGCTGGTGTTGGGGCCCCCAGGGATTGGGCCCCTGGAGCTATGTTTCGGGCGCTCTGGGTTGGGCCCCTGGAGCTGGTGTTGGGGACCCAGGTTTTAGGCCCGTGGAGCTATGGTTCAGGCACTCAGGGGTTGGACCCCTGGAGCTATGGTTCGGGCGCTCAGGGGTTGGTTCCCTGGAGCTAGGGTCGAGGGCCCCAGGGGTGGGGCCCCTGGAGCTGCTGTTGGGGCCCCCAGGTTTTGAGTTCCTGGAGATTGTGTTGGGGTTCGCAGGGGTTGGGCCCCTGGAGCTGTGGTTGGGCCCCCCAGGGTTTAGGCCCCTGGAGCTATGGTTCGGGCGCTCAGGGGTTGGGCCCCTGGAGCTGGTGTTGGGGCCCCCAGGGGTTGGGCCCCTGGAGGTGGGGTTGGGGCCCCCGGGGGTTAGGCCCCTATAGCTATGGTTCGGGCGCTCAGGGGTTGGGCCCCTGGAGCTGGTGTTGGGGCCCTCAGGGATTAGGCCCCTGGAGCTATGGTTCAGGCGCTAAGGGTTTGGGACCCTGGAGCTGGTGTTGGGGCCCCCAGGGGTTGGGCCCCTGGAGCTGGTGTTGGGGCCCCAGGGGCTAGGCCCCTGTAGCTATGGTTCGGGCGCTCAGGGATTGGGCCCCTGGAGCTGGTTTTGGGGCCCCCAGGGGTTGGGCCCTTGGAGCTGGTGTTGGGGCCCCCAGGGTTAGGCCCCTGGAGCTATGGTTCGGGCGCTCAGGGGTTGGGCCGCTGGAGCTGGTGTTGGGGCCCCTGACCTAATGTCACCCCTTGCTCTCCCATCCCCCACACAGACAGTCCCGACTCCATCACAGTAATGCCCAGAGCATTTCACGCATGGAGCAACAGTAACACTGTGTGGCCATGCAGGGTAATGCCCAGAGCATTTCCTGCATGGAGCAAGAGTGACACCGTGTGGCCACATAGGGTAGTGCACAGAGCATTTCCCCGCATGGAGCTATGGTTCGGGAGCTCTGGGGTTGGGCCCCTGTAGCTGGTGTTGGGACTCCCAGGGGTTGGGCCCCTGGAGCTGGTGTTGGGGCCCCAGGGGTTAAGGTTCGGGCGCTCAGGGGTTGGGCCCTTGGAGCTGGCGTGCGGGCCCCCAGGGAATAGGCCCCTAGAGCTATGGTTTGCTCACTCTGGGGTTCTGCCCCTGGAGCTGGTGTTGGGGCTCCCAGGGGTTGGGCTCCTGCAGCTGGTGTTGGGGACCCAGGGGTTAGGCCCCTGGAGCTATGGTTCAGGCGCTCAGGGGTTGGGACCCTGGAGCTGGTTTTTGGGGCCTCCAGTGGTTGGGACCCTGGAGCTGCGGTTGGGGCCTCCAGGGGTTAGCCCCTGGATCTTTGGTTCGGCCGCTCATTGGTTGGGCCCCTGGAGCTGGTGTTGGGGCCCCAAGGGGTTGGGCCCTGGAGCTGGTGTTGGGGACCCAGGGGTTAGGGCCCTGGAGCTATGGTTCAGGCGCTCAGGGGTTGGGCCCCTGGAGCTATGGTTCGGGCGCTCAGGGGTTGGGCCCCTGGAGCTGGGGTGGAGGGCCCCAGCGGTTGGGCCCTGGAGCTGGTGTTGGGCCCCCAGGGATTGGGCCCCTGGAGCTATGTTTCGGGCGCTCTGGGGTTGGGCCCCTGGAGCTGGTGTTGGGGACCCAGGTTTTAGGCCCTGGAGCTATGGTTCAGGCACTCAGGGGTTGGACCCCTGGAGCTATGGTTCGGGCGCTCAGGGGTTGGCCCCTGGAGCTAGGGTCGAGGGCCCCAGGGGTTGGGCCCCTGGAGCTGGTGTTGGGGCCCCCAGGGTTTGGGCCCCTGGAGCTTGTTTCGGGCGCTCAGGGGTTGGGCCCCTGGAGCTGGTGTTGGGGACCCAGGGTTTAGGCCCCTGGAGCTATGGTTCGGGCGCTCAGGGGTTGGGCCCCTGGAGCTATGGTTCGGGCGCTCAGGGGTTGGGCCCCTGGAGCTGGGGTTGGGGCCCCAGGGGTGGGGCCCCTGGAGCTGCTGTTGGGGCCCCCAGGGTTTGCCCCTGGAGATTGTGTTGGGGCCCTCAGGGGTTGGGCCCTGGAGCTTTGGTTGGGCCCCCAGGGGTTTGGCCCCTGGAGCTATGGTTCGGGCGCCCAGGGGTTGGGCCCCTGGAGCTGGTGTTGGGGCCCCAGGGTTAGGGTTTGGGCGCTCAGGGGTTGGGCCCCTGGAGCTGGTGTTGGGGCCCCCAGGGCTGGGCCCCTGGAGCTATGGTTCGGGCCCCCAGGGGTTGGGCCCCTGGAGCTGGTGTTGGGGCGCCCAGGGGTTGGGCCCCTGGAGCTGGTGTTGGGGACCCAGGTTTTAGGCCCGTGGAGCTATGGTTCAGGCACTCAGGGGTTGGACCCCTGGAGCTATGGTTCGGGCGCTCAGGGGTTGGTTCCCTGGAGCTAGGGTCGAGGGCCCCAGGGGTGGGGCCCCTGGAGCTGCTGTTGGGGCCCCAGGTTTTGAGTTCCTGGAGATTGTGTTGGGGTTCGCAGGGGTTGGGCCCCTGGAGCTGTGGTTGGGCCCCCAGGGTTTAGGCCCCTGGAGCTATGGTTCGGGCGCTCAGGGGTTGGGCCCCTGGAGCTGGTGTTGGGGCCCCCAGGGGTTGGGCCCCTGGAGGTGGGGTTGGGGCCCCCGGGGTTAGGCCCCTATAGCTATGGTTCGGGCGCTCAGGGGTTGGGCCCCTGGAGCTGGTGTTGGGGCCCTCAGGGATTAGGCCCCTGGAGCTATGGTTCAGGCGCTAAGGGTTTGGGACCCTGGAGCTGGTGTTGGGGCCCCCAGGGGTTGGGCCCCTGGAGCTGGTGTTGGGGCCCCAGGGGTTAGGCCCCTGGAGCTATGGTTCGGGCGCTCAGGGATTGGGCCCCTGGAGCTGGTTTTGGGGCCCCCAGGGGTTGGGCTCCTGCAGCTGGTGTTGGGGCCCCTGACCTAATGTCACCCCTTGCTCTCCCATCCCCCACACAGACAGTCCCGACTCCATCACAGTAATGCCCAGAGCATTTCACGCATGGAGCAACAGTAACACTGTGTGGCCATGCAGGGTAATGCCCAGAGCATTTCCTGCATGGAGCAAGAGTGACACCGTGTGGCCACATAGGGTAGTGCACAGAGCATTTCCCCGCATGGAGCTATGGTTCGGGAGCTCTGGGTTGGGCCCCTGGAGCTGGTGTTGGGACTCCCAGGGGTTGGGCCCCTGGAGCTGGTGTTGGGGCCCCAGGGGTTAAGGTTCGGGCGCTCAGGGGTTGGGCCCTTGGAGCTGGCGTGCGGGCCCCCAGGGAATAGGCCCCTGGAGCTATGGTTTGCTCACTCTGGGGTTCTGCCCCTGGAGCTGGTGTTGGGGCTCCCAGGGGTTGGGCTCCTGCAGCTGGTGTTGGGGACCCAGGGGTTAGGCCCCTGGAGCTATGGTTCAGGCGCTCAGGGGTTGGGACCCTGGAGCTGGTTTTGGGGCCTCCAGTGGTTGGGACCCTGGAGCTGCGGTTGGGGCCTCCAGGGGTTAGCCCCTGGATCTTTGGTTCGGCCGCTCATTGGTTGGGCCCCTGGAGCTGGTGTTGGGGCCCCAAGGGGTTGGGCCCCTGGAGCTGGTGTTGGGGACCCAGGGGTTAGGGCCCTGGAGCTATGGTTCAGGCGCTCAGGGGTTGGGCCCCTGGAGCTATGGTTCGGGCGCTCAGGGGTTGGGCCCCTGGAGCTGGGGTGGGGGCCCCAGCGGTTGGGCCCCTGGAGCTGGTGTTGGGGCCCCCAGGGATTGGGCCCCTGGAGCTATGTTTCGGGCGCTCTGGGGTTGGGCCCCTGGAGCTGGTGTTGGGGACCAGGTTTTAGGCCCGTGGAGCTATGGTTCAGGCACTCAGGGGTTGGACCCCTGGAGCTATGGTTCGGGCGCTCAGGGGTTGGTTCCCTGGAGCTAGGGTCGAGGGCCCCAGGGGTGGGGCCCCTGGAGCTGCTGTTGGGGCCCCAGGTTTTTGAGTTCCTGGAGATTGTGTTGGGGTTCGCAGGGTTGGGCCCCTGGAGCTGTGGTTGGGCCCCCCAGGGTTTAGGCCCCTGGAGCTATGGTTCGGGCGCTCAGGGGTTGGGCCCCTGGAGCTGGTGTTGGGGCCCCAGGGGTTAAGGTTCGGGCGCTCAGGGGTTGGGCCCTTGGAGCTGGCGTGCGGGCCCCCAGGGAATAGGCCCCTAGAGCTATGGTTTGCTCACTCTGGGGTTCTGCCCCTGGAGCTGGTGTTGGGGCTCCCAGGGTTGGGCTCCTGCAGCTGGTGTTGGGGACCCAGGGGTTAGGCCCCTGGAGCTATGGTTCAGGCGCTCAGGGGTTGGGACCCTGGAGCTGGTTTTGGGGCCTCCAGTGGTTGGGACCCTGGAGCTGCGGTTGGGGCCTCCAGGGGTTAGCCCCTGGATCTTTGGTTCGGCCGCTCATTGGTTGGGCCCCTGGAGCTGGTGTTGGGGCCCCAAGGGGTTGGGCCCCTGGAGCTGGTGTTGGGGACCCAGGGGTTAGGGCCCTGGAGCTATGGTTCAGGCGCTCAGGGGTTGGGCCCCTGGAGCTATGGTTCGGGCGCTCAGGGGTTGGGCCCCTGGAGCTGGGGTGGAGGGCCCAGCGGTTGGGCCCCTGGAGCTGGTGTTGGGGCCCCCAGGGATTGGGCCCCTGGAGCTATGTTTCGGGCGCTCTGGGGTTGGGCCCCTGGAGCTGGTGTTGGGGACCCAGGTTTTAGGCCGTGGAGCTATGGTTCAGGCACTCAGGGGTTGGACCCCTGGAGCTATGGTTCGGGCGCTCAGGGTTGGTTCCCTGGAGCTAGGGTCGAGGGCCCCAGGGGTGGGGCCCCTGGAGCTGCTGTTGGGGCCCCCAGGTTTTGAGTTCCTGGAGATTGTGTTGGGGTTCGCAGGGGTTGGGCCCCTGGAGCTGTGGTTGGGGCCCCAGGGGTTAGGCCCCTGGAGCTATGGTTCGGGCGCTCAGGGGTTGGGCCCCTGGAGCTGGTGTTGGGGCCCCAGGGGTTGGGCCCCTGGAGGTGGGGTTGGGGCCCCCGGGGGTTAGGCCCCTATAGCTATGGTTCGGGCGCTCAGGGGTTGGGCCCCTGGAGCTGGTGTTGGGGCCCTCAGGGATTAGGCCCCTGGAGCTATGGTTCAGGCGCTAAGGGTTTGGGACCCTGGAGCTGGTGTTGGGGCCCCCAGGGGTTGGGCCCCTGGAGCTGGTGTTGGGGCCCCAGGGGCTAGGCCCTGTAGCTATGGTTCGGGCGCTCAGGGATTGGGCCCCTGGAGCTGGTTTTGGGGCCCCCAGGGGTTAGGCCCCTGGAGCTATGGTTCGGGCGCTCAGGGGTTGGCCGCTGGAGCTGGTGTTGGGGCCCCTGACCTAATGTCACCCCTTGCTCTCCCATCCCCCACACAGACAGTCCCGACTCCATCACAGTAATGCCCAGAGCATTTCACGCATGGAGCAACAGTAACACTGTGTGGCCATGCAGGGTAATGCCCAGAGCATTTCCTGCATGGAGCAAGAGTGACACCGTGTGGCCACATAGGGTAGTGCACAGAGCATTTCCCCGCATGGAGCTATGGTTCGGGAGCTCTGGGGTTGGGCCCCTGTAGCTGGTGTTGGGACTCCCAGGGGTTGGGCCCCTGGAGCTGGTGTTGGGGCCCCAGGGGTTAAGGTTCGGGCGCTCAGGGGTTGGGCCCTTGGAGCTGGCGTGCGGGCCCCCAGGGAATAGGCCCCTAGAGCTATGGTTTGCTCACTCTGGGGTTCTGCCCCTGGAGCTGGTGTTGGGGCTCCCAGGGGTTGGGCTCCTGCAGCTGGTGTTGGGGACCCAGGGGTTAGGCCCCTGGAGCTATGGTTCAGGCGCTCAGGGGTTGGGACCCTGGAGCTGGTTTTGGGGCCTCCAGTGGTTGGGACCCTGGAGCTGCGGTTGGGGCCTCCAGGGGTTAGCCCCTGGATCTTTGGTTCGGCCGCTCATTGGTTGGGCCCCTGGAGCTGGTGTTGGGGCCCCAAGGGGTTGGGCCCCTGGAGCTGGTGTTGGGGACCCAGGGGTTAGGGCCCTGGAGCTATGGTTCAGGCGCTCAGGGGTTGGGCCCCTGGAGCTATGGTTCGGGCGCTCAGGGGTTGGGCCCCTGGAGCTGGGGTGGAGGGCCCCAGCGGTTGGGCCCCTGGAGCTGGTGTTGGGGCCCCCAGGGATTGGGCCCCTGGAGCTATGTTTCGGGCGCTCTGGGGTTGGGCCCCTGGAGCTGGTGTTGGGGACCCAGGTTTTAGGCCCGTGGAGCTATGGTTCAGGCACTCAGGGGTTGGACCCCTGGAGCTATGGTTCGGGCGCTCAGGGGTTGGTTCCCTGGAGCTAGGGTCGAGGGCCCCAGGGGTGGGGCCCCTGGAGCTGCTGTTGGGGCCCCCAGGTTTTGAGTTCCTGGAGATTGTGTTGGGGTTCGCAGGGGTTGGGCCCCTGGAGCTGTGGTTGGGCCCCCCAGGGTTTAGGCCCCTGGAGCTATGGTTCGGGCGCTCAGGGGTTGGGCCCCTGGAGCTGGTGTTGGGGCCCCCAGGGGTTGGGCCCCTGGAGGTGGGGTTGGGGCCCCCGGGGGTTAGGCCCCTATAGCTATGGTTCGGGCGCTCAGGGGTTGGGCCCCTGGAGCTGGTGTTGGGGCCCTCAGGGATTAGGCCCCTGGAGCTATGGTTCAGGCGCTAAGGGTTTGGGACCCTGGAGCTGGTGTTTGGGGCCCCCAGGGTTTGGCCCCTGGAGCTGGTGTTGGGGCCCCAGGGGCTAGGCCCCTGTAGCTATGGTTCGGGCGCTCAGGGATTGGGCCCCTGGAGCTGGTTTTGGGGCCCCCAGGGGTTGGGCCTTGGAGCTGGTGTTGGGGCCCCCAGGGGTTAGGCCCCTGGAGCTATGGTTCGGGCGCTCAGGGGTTGGGCCGCTGGAGCTGGTGTTGGGGCCCCTGACCTAATGTCACCCCTTGCTCTCCCATCCCCCACACAGACAGTCCCGACTCCATCACAGTAATGCCCAGAGCATTTCACGCATGGAGCAACAGTAACACTGTGTGGCCATGCAGGGTAATGCCCAGAGCATTTCCTGCATGGAGCAAGAGTGACACCGTGTGGCCACATAGGGTAGTGCACAGAGCATTTCCCCGCATGGAGCTATGGTTCGGGAGCTCTGGGGTTGGGCCCCTGGAGCTGGTGTTGGGGACCCAGGGGTTAGGCCCCTGGAGCTATGGTTCAGGCGCTCAGGGGTTGGGACCCTGGAGCTGGTTTGGGGCCTCCAGTGGTTGGGACCCTGGAGCTGTGGTTGGGGCCCCCAGGGGTTAGGCCCCTGGAGCTTTGGTTCGGGCGCTCAGGGGTTGGGCCCTGGAGCTGGTGTTGGGGCCCCAGGGGTTGGGCCCCTGGAGCTGGTGTTGGGGACCCAGGGGTTAGGCCCTGGAGCTATGGTTCGGGCGCTCAGGGGTTGGGCCCCTGGAGCTGGTGTTGGGGCCCCCAGGGGTTGGGCCCCTGGAGCTGGGGTTGGGGCCCCCGGGGGTTAGGCCCCTGGAGCTATGGTTCGGGCGCTCAGGGGTTGGGCCCCTGGAGCTGGTGTTGGGGCCCCAGGGGTTAGGCCCCTGGAGCTATGGTTCGGGCGCTCAGGGTTTGGGCCCCTGGAGCTGGTTTTGGGCCCCCAGGGGTTGGGCCCCTGGAGCTGGTGTTGGGGCCCCAGGGGTTAGGCCCCTGGAGCTATGGTTCGGGCGCTCAGGGGTTGGGCCGCTGGAGCTGGTGTTGGGGCCCCTGACCTAATGTCACCCCTTGCTCTCCCATCCCCCACACAGACAGTCCCGACTCCATCACAGTAATGCCCAGAGCATTTCACGCATGGAGCAACAGTAACACTGTGTGGCCATGCAGGGTAATGCCCAGAGCATTTCCTGCATGGAGCAAGAGTGACACCGTGTGGCCACATAGGGTAGTGCACAGAGCATTTCCCCGCATGGAGCTATGGTTCGGGAGCTCTGGGGTTGGGCCCCTGTAGCTGGTGTTGGGACTCCCAGGGGTTGGGCCCCTGGAGCTGGTGTTGGGGCCCCAGGGGTTAAGGTTCGGGCGCTCAGGGGTTGGGCCCTTGGAGCTGGCGTGCGGGCCCCCAGGGAATAGGCCCCTAGAGCTATGGTTTGCTCACTCTGGGGTTCTGCCCCTGGAGCTGGTGTTGGGGCTCCCAGGGGTTGGGCTCCTGCAGCTGGTGTTGGGGACCCAGGGGTTAGGCCCCTGGAGCTATGGTTCAGGCGCTCAGGGGTTGGGACCCTGGAGCTGGTTTTGGGGCCTCCAGTGGTTGGGACCCTGGAGCTGCGGTTGGGGCCTCCAGGGGTTAGCCCCTGGATCTTTGGTTCGGCCGCTCATTGGTTGGGCCCCTGGAGCTGGTGTTGGGGCCCCAAGGGGTTGGGCCCCTGGAGCTGGTGTTGGGGACCCAGGGGTTAGGGCCCTGGAGCTATGGTTCAGGCGCTCAGGGGTTGGGCCCCTGGAGCTATGGTTCGGGCGCTCAGGGGTTGGGCCCCTGGAGCTGGGGTGGAGGGCCCCAGCGGTTTTGCACCTGGAGCTGGTGTTGGGGCCCCCAGGGATTGGGCCCCTGGAGCTATGTTTCGGGCGCTCTGGGGTTGGGCCCCTGGAGCTGGTGTTGGGGACCCAGGTTTTAGGCCCGTGGAGCTATGGTTCAGGCACTCAGGGGTTGGACCCCTGGAGCTATGGTTCGGGCGCTCAGGGGTTGGTTCCCTGGAGCTAGGGTCGAGGGCCCCAGGGGTGGGGCCCCTGGAGCTGCTGTTGGGGCCCCCAGGTTTTGAGTTCCTGGAGATTGTGTTGGGGTTCGCAGGGGTTGGGCCCCTGGAGCTGTGGTTGGGGCCCCAGGGGCTAGGCCCCTGGAGCTATGGTTCGGGCGCTCAGGGGTTGGGCCCCTGGAGCTGGTGTTGGGGCCCCCAGGGGTTGGGCCCCTGGAGGTGGGGTTGGGGCCCCCGGGGGTTAGGCCCCTATAGCTATGGTTCGGGCGCTCAGGGGTTGGGCCCCTGGAGCTGGTGTTGGGGCCCTCAGGGATTAGGCCCCTGGAGCTATGGTTCAGGCGCTAAGGGTTTGGGACCCTGGAGCTGGTGTTGGGGCCCCCAGGGGTTGGGCCCCTGGAGCTGGTGTTGGGGCCCCAGGGGCTAGGCCCCTGTAGCTATGGTTCGGGCGCTCAGGGATTGGGCCCCTGGAGCTGGTTTTGGGGCCCCCAGGGGTTGGGCCCTTGGAGCTGGTGTTGGGGCCCCCAGGGGTTAGGCCCCTGGAGCTATGGTTCGGGCGCTCAGGGGTTGGGCCGCTGGAGCTGGTGTTGGGGCCCCTGACCTAATGTCACCCCTTGCTCTCCCATCCCCCACACAGACAGTCCCGACTCCATCACAGTAATGCCCAGAGCATTTCACGCATGGAGCAACAGTAACACTGTGTGGCCATGCAGGGTAATGCCCAGAGCATTTCCTGCATGGAGCAAGAGTGACACCGTGTGGCCACATAGGGTAGTGCACAGAGCATTTCCCCGCATGGAGCTATGGTTCGGGAGCTCTGGGGTTGGGCCCCTGTAGCTGGTGTTGGGACTCCCAGGGGTTGGGCCCCTGGAGCTGGTGTTGGGGCCCCAGGGGTTAAGGTTCGGGCGCTCAGGGGTTGGGCCCTTGGAGCTGGCGTGCGGGCCCCCAGGGAATAGGCCCCTAGAGCTATGGTTTGCTCACTCTGGGGTTCTGCCCCTGGAGCTGGTGTTGGGGCTCCCAGGGGTTGGGCTCCTGCAGCTGGTGTTGGGGCCTCCAGTGGTTGGGACCCTGGAGCTGCGGTTGGGGCCTCCAGGGGTTAGCCCCTGGATCTTTGGTTCGGCCGCTCATTGGTTGGGCCCCTGGAGCTGGTGTTGGGGCCCCAAGGGGTTGGGCCCCTGGAGCTGGTGTTGGGGACCCAGGGGTTAGGGCCCTGGAGCTATGGTTCAGGCGCTCAGGGGTTGGGCCCCTGGAGCTATGGTTCGGGCGCTCAGGGGTTGGGCCCCTGGAGCTGGGGTGGAGGGCCCCAGCGGTTGGGCCCCTGGAGCTGGTGTTGGGGCCCCCAGGGATTGGGCCCCTGGAGCTATGTTTCGGGCGCTCTGGGGTTGGGCCCCTGGAGCTGGTGTTGGGGACCCAGGTTTTAGGCCCGTGGAGCTATGGTTCAGGCACTCAGGGGTTGGACCCCTGGAGCTATGGTTCGGGCGCTCAGGGGTTGGTTCCCTGGAGCTAGGGTCGAGGGCCCCAGGGGTGGGGCCCCTGGAGCTGCTGTTGGGGCCCCAGGTTTTGAGTTCCTGGAGATTGTGTTGGGGTTCGCAGGGGTTGGGCCCCTGGAGCTGTGGTTGGGCCCCCCAGGGTTTAGGCCCCTGGAGCTATGGTTCGGGCGCTCAGGGGTTGGGCCCCTGGAGCTGGTGTTGGGGCCCCCAGGGGTTGGGCCCCTGGAGGTGGGGTTGGGGCCCCCGGGGGTTAGGCCCCTATAGCTATGGTTCGGGCGCTCAGGGGTTGGGCCCCTGGAGCTGGTGTTGGGGCCCTCAGGGATTAGGCCCCTGGAGCTATGGTTCAGGCGCTAAGGGTTTGGGACCCTGGAGCTGGTGTTGGGGCCCCCAGGGGTTGGGCCCCTGGAGCTGGTGTTGGGGCCCCAGGGGCTAGGCCCCTGTAGCTATGGTTCGGGCGCTCAGGGATTGGGCCCCTGGAGCTGGTTTTGGGGCCCCCAGGGGTTGGGCCCTTGGAGCTGGTGTTGGGGCCCCCAGGGGTTAGGCCCCTGGAGCTATGGTTCGGGCGCTCAGGGGTTGGGCCGCTGGAGCTGGTGTTGGGGCCCCTGACCTAATGTCACCCCTTGCTCTCCCATCCCCCACACAGACAGTCCCGACTCCATCACAGTAATGCCCAGAGCATTTCACGCATGGAGCAACAGTAACACTGTGTGGCCATGCAGGGTAATGCCCAGAGCATTTCCTGCATGGAGCAAGAGTGACACCGTGTGGCCACATAGGGTAGTGCACAGAGCATTTCCCCGCATGGAGCTATGGTTCGGGAGCTCTGGGGTTGGGCCCCTGTAGCTGGTGTTGGGACTCCCAGGGGTTGGGCCCCTGGAGCTGGTGTTGGGGCCCCAGGGGTTAAGGTTCGGGCGCTCAGGGGTTGGGCCCTTGGAGCTGGCGTGCGGGCCCCCAGGGAATAGGCCCCTAGAGCTATGGTTTGCTCACTCTGGGGTTCTGCCCCTGGAGCTGGTGTTGGGGCTCCCAGGGGTTGGGCTCCTGCAGCTGGTGTTGGGGACCCAGGGGTTAGGCCCCTGGAGCTATGGTTCAGGCGCTCAGGGGTTGGGACCCTGGAGCTGGTTTTGGGGCCTCCAGTGGTTGGGACCCTGGAGCTGCGGTTGGGGCCTCCAGGGGTTAGCCCCTGGATCTTTGGTTCGGCCGCTCATTGGTTGGGCCCCTGGAGCTGGTGTTGGGGCCCCAAGGGGTTGGGCCCCTGGAGCTGGTGTTGGGGACCCAGGGGTTAGGGCCCTGGAGCTATGGTTCAGGCGCTCAGGGGTTGGGCCCCTGGAGATATGGTTCGGGCGCTCAGGGGTTGGGCCCCTGGAGCTGGGGTGGAGGGCCCCAGCGGTTGGGCCCCTGGAGCTGGTGTTGGGGCCCCCAGGGATTGGGCCCCTGGAGCTATGTTTCGGGCGCTCTGGGGTTGGGCCCCTGGAGCTGGTGTTGGGGACCCAGGTTTTAGGCCCGTGGAGCTATGGTTCAGGCACTCAGGGGTTGGACCCCTGGAGCTATGGTTCGGGCGCTCAGGGGTTGGTTCCCTGGAGCTAGGGTCGAGGGCCCCAGGGGTGGGGCCCCTGGAGCTGCTGTTGGGGCCCCCAGGTTTTGAGTTCCTGGAGATTGTGTTGGGGTTCGCAGGGGTTGGGCCCCTGGAGCTGTGGTTGGGCCCCCCAGGGTTTAGGCCCCTGGAGCTATGGTTCGGGCGCTCAGGGGTTGGGCCCCTGGAGCTGGTGTTGGGGCCCCCAGGGGTTGGGCCCCTGGAGGTGGGGTTGGGGCCCCGGGGGTTAGGCCCCTATAGCTATGGTTCGGGCGCTCAGGGGTTGGGCCCCTGGAGCTGGTGTTGGGGCCCCAGGGTTTAGGCCCTGGAGCTATGGTTCAGGGCTCAGGGGTTGGGACCCCTGGAGCTATGGTTCGGGCGCTCAGGGGTTGGGCCCCTGGAGCTAGGGTCGGGGCCCCAGGGGTGGGGCCCCTGGAGCTGCTGTTGGGGCCCCCAGGTTTTGTGTCCCTGGAGATTGTGTTGGGGTTCGCAGGGGTTGGGCCCCTGGAGCTGTGGTTGGGCCCCCCAGGGTTTAGGCCCCTGGAGCTATGGTTCGGGCGCTCAGGGGTTGGGCCCCTGGAGCTGGTTTTGGGGCCCCCAGGGGTTGGGCCCTTGGAGCTGGTGTTGGGGCCCCAGGGGTTAGGCCCCTGGAGCTATGGTTCGGGCGCTCAGGGGTTGGGCCCCTGGAGCTGGTGTTGGGGCCCCAGGGGTTAAGGTTCGGGCGCTCAGGGGTTGGGCCCTTGGAGCTGGCGTGCGGGCCCCCAGGGAATAGGCCCCTAGAGCTATGGTTTGCTCACTCTGGGGTTCTGCCCCTGGAGCTGGTGTTGGGGCTCCCAGGGGTTGGGCTCCTGCAGCTGGTGTTGGGGACCCAGGGGTTAGGCCCCTGGAGCTATGGTTCAGGCGCTCAGGGGTTGGGACCCTGGAGCTGGTTTTGGGGCCTCCAGTGGTTGGGACCCTGGAGCTGCGGTTGGGGCCTCCAGGGGTTAGCCCCTGGATCTTTGGTTCGGCCGCTCATTGGTTGGGCCCCTGGAGCTGGTGTTGGGGCCCCAAGGGGTTGGGCCCCTGGAGCTGGTGTTGGGGACCCAGGGGTTAGGGCCCTGGAGCTATGGTTCAGGCGCTCAGGGGTTGGGCCCCTGGAGCTTGTGTTGGGGCCCCCAGGGATTGGGCCCCTGGAGCTATGTTTCGGGCGCTCTGGGGTTGGGCCCCTGGAGCTGGTGTTGGGGACCCAGGTTTTAGGCCCGTGGAGCTATGGTTCAGGCACTCAGGGGTTGGACCCCTGGAGCTATGGTTCGGGCGCTCAGGGGTTGGTTCCCTGGAGCTAGGGTCGAGGGCCCCAGGGGTGGGGCCCCTGGAGCTGCTGTTGGGGCCCCCAGGTTTTGAGTTCCTGGAGATTGTGTTGGGGTTCGCAGGGGTTGGGCCCCTGGAGCTGTGGTTGGGCCCCCCAGGGTTTAGGCCCCTGGAGCTATGGTTCGGGCGCTCAGGGGTTGGGCCCCTGGAGCTGGTGTTGGGGCCCCCAGGGGTTGGGCCCCTGGAGGTGGGTTGGGGCCCCCGGGGGTTAGGCCCCTATAGCTATGGTTCGGGCGCTCAGGGGTTGGGCCCCTGGAGCTGGTGTTGGGGCCCTCAGGGATTAGGCCCCTGGAGCTATGGTTCAGGCGCTAAGGGTTTGGGACCCTGGAGCTGGTGTTGGGGCCCCCAGGGGTTGGGCCCCTGGAGCTGGTGTTGGGGCCCCAGGGGCTAGGCCCCTGTAGCTATGGTTCGGGCGCTCAGGGATTGGGCCCCTGGAGCTGGTTTTGGGGCCCCCAGGGGTTGGGCCCTTGGAGCTGGTGTTGGGGCCCCCAGGGGTTAGGCCCCTGGAGCTATGGTTCGGGCGCTCAGGGGTTGGGCCGCTGGAGCTGGTGTTGGGGCCCCTGACCTAATGTCACCCCTTGCTCTCCCATCCCCCACACAGACAGTCCCGACTCCATCACAGTAATGCCCAGAGCATTTCACGCATGGAGCAACAGTAACACTGTGTGGCCATGCAGGGTAATGCCCAGAGCATTTCCTGCATGGAGCAAGAGTGACACCGTGTGGCCACATAGGGTAGTGAACAGAGCATTTCCCCGCATGGAGCTATGGTTCGGGAGCTCTGGGGTTGGGCCCCTGTAGCTGGTGTTGGGACTCCCAGGGGTTGGGCCCCTGGAGCTGGTGTTGGGGCCCCAGGGGTTAAGGTTCGGGCGCTCAGGGGTTGGGCCCTTGGAGCTGGCGTGCGGGCCCCCAGGGAATAGGCCCCTAGAGCTATGGTTTGCTCACTCTGGGGTTCTGCCCCTGGAGCTGGTGTTGGGGCTCCCAGGGGTTGGGCTCCTGCAGCTGGTGTTGGGGACCCAGGGGTTAGGCCCCTGGAGCTATGGTTCAGGCGCTCAGGGGTTGGGACCCTGGAGCTGGTTTTGGGGCCTCCAGGGGTTGGGCCCCTGGAGCTGGTGTTGGGGCCCCAAGGGGTTGGGCCCCTGGAGCTGGTGTTGGGGACCCAGGGGTTAGGGCCCTGGAGCTATGGTTCAGGCGCTCAGGGGTTGGGCCCCTGGAGCTATGGTTCGGGCGCTCAGGGGTTGGGCCCCTGGAGCTGGGGTGGAGGGCCCCAGCGGTTGGGCCCCTGGAGCTGGTGTTGGGGCCCCCAGGGATTGGGCCCCTGGAGCTATGTTTCGGGCGCTCTGGGTTGGGCCCCTGGAGCTGGTGTTGGGGACCCAGGTTTTAGGCCCGTGGAGCTATGGTTCAGGCACTCAGGGGTTGGACCCCTGGAGCTATGGTTCGGGCGCTCAGGGGTTGGTTCCCTGGAGCTAGGGTCGAGGGCCCCAGGGGTGGGGCCCCTGGAGCTGCTGTTGGGGCCCCCAGGTTTTGAGTTCCTGGAGATTGTGTTGGGTTCGCAGGGGTTGGGCCCCTGGAGCTGTGGTTGGGCCCCCCAGGGTTTAGGCCCCTGGAGCTATGGTTCGGGCGCTCAGGGGTTGGGCCCCTGGAGCTGGTGTTGGGGCCCCCAGGGGTTGGGCCCCTGGAGGTGGGGTTGGGGCCCCCGGGGGTTAGGCCCCTATAGCTATGGTTCGGGCGCTCAGGGGTTGGGCCCCTGGAGCTGGTGTTGGGGACCCAGGGTTTAGGCCCGTGGAGCTATGGTTCAGGGACTCAGGGGTTGGACCCCTGGAGCTATGGTTCGGGCGCTCAGGGGTTGGTTCCCTGGAGCTGGTGTCGGGGCCCCAGGGGTGGGGCCCCTGGAGCTGCTGTTGGGGCCCCCAGGTTTTGGTTCCTGGAGATTGTGTTGGGGTTCGCAGGGGTTGGGCCCCTGGAGCTGTGGTTGGGCCCCCAGGGTTTAGGCCCCTGGAGCTATGGTTCGGGCGCTCAGGGGTTGGGCCCCTGGAGCTGGTGTTGGGGCCCCCAGGGGTTGGGCCCCTGGAGGTGGGGTTGGGGCCCCCGGGGGTTAGGCCCCTGGAGCTATGGTTCGGGCGCTCAGGGGTTGGGCCCCTGGAGCTGGTGTTGGGGACCCAGGTTTTAGGCCCGTGGAGCTATGGTTCAGGCACTCAGGGGTTGGACCCCTGGAGCTATGGTTCGGGCGCTCAGGGGTTGGTTCCCTGGAGCTAGGGTCGAGGGCCCCAGGGGTGGGGCCCCTGGAGCTGCTGTTGGGGCCCCCAGGTTTTGAGTTCCTGGAGATTGTGTTGGGGTTCGCAGGGGTTGGGCCCCTGGAGCTGTGGTTGGCCCCCCAGGGTTTAGGCCCCTGGAGCTATGGTTCGGGCGCTCAGGGGTTGGGCCCCTGGAGCTGGTGTTGGGGCCCCCAGGGGTTGGGCCCCTGGAGGTGGGGTTGGGGCCCCCGGGGGTTAGGCCCCTATAGCTATGGTTCGGGCGCTCAGGGGTTGGGCCCCTGGAGCTGGTGTTGGGGCCCTCAGGGATTAGGCCCCTGGAGCTATGGTTCAGGCGCTAAGGGTTTGGGACCCTGGAGCTGGTGTTGGGGCCCCCAGGGGTTGGGCCCCTGGAGCTGGTGTTGGGGCCCCAGGGGCTAGGCCCCTGTAGCTATGGTTCGGGCGCTCAGGGATTGGGCCCCTGGAGCTGGTTTTGGGGCCCCCAGGGGTTGGGCCCTTGGAGCTGGTGTTGGGGCCCCCAGGGGTTAGGCCCCTGGAGCTATGGTTCGGGCGCTCAGGGGTTGGGCCGCTGGAGCTGGTGTTGGGGCCCCTGACCTAATGTCACCCCTTGCTCTCCCATCCCCCACACAGACAGTCCCGACTCCATCACAGTAATGCCCAGAGCATTTCACGCATGGAGCAACAGTAACACTGTGTGGCCATGCAGGGTAATGCCCAGAGCATTTCCTGCATGGAGCAAGAGTGACACCGTGTGGCCACATAGGGTAGTGCACAGAGCATTTCCCCGCATGGAGCTATGGTTCGGGAGCTCTGGGGTTGGGCCCCTGTAGCTGGTGTTGGGACTCCCAGGGGTTGGGCCCCTGGAGCTGGTGTTGGGGCCCCAGGGGTTAAGGTTCGGGCGCTCAGGGGTTGGGCCCTTGGAGCTGGCGTGCGGGCCCCCAGGGAATAGGCCCCTAGAGCTATGGTTTGCTCACTCTGGGGTTCTGCCCCTGGAGCTGGTGTTGGGGCTCCCAGGGGTTGGGCTCCTGCAGCTGGTGTTGGGGACCCAGGGGTTAGGCCCCTGGAGCTATGGTTCAGGCGCTCAGGGGTTGGGACCCTGGAGCTGGTTTTGGGGCCTCCAGTGGTTGGGACCCTGGAGCTGCGGTTGGGGCCTCCAGGGGTTAGCCCCTGGATCTTTGGTTCGGCCGCTCATTGGTTGGGCCCCTGGAGCTGGTGTTGGGGCCCCAAGGGGTTGGGCCCCTGGAGCTGGTGTTGGGGACCCAGGGGTTAGGGCCCTGGAGCTATGGTTCAGGCGCTCAGGGGTTGGGCCCCTGGAGCTATGGTTCGGGCGCTCAGGGGTTGGGCCCCTGGAGCTGGGGTGGAGGGCCCCAGCGGTTGGGCCCCTGGAGCTGGTGTTGGGGCCCCCAGGGATTGGGCCCCTGGAGCTATGTTTCGGGCGCTCTGGGGTTGGGCCCCTGGAGCTGGTGTTGGGGACCCAGGTTTTAGGCCCGTGGAGCTATGGTTCAGGCACTCAGGGGTTGGACCCCTGGAGCTATGGTTCGGGCGCTCAGGGGTTGGTTCCCTGGAGCTAGGGTCGAGGGCCCCTGGAGCTGCTGTTGGGGCCCCCAGGTTTTGAGTTCCTGGAGATTGTGTTGGGGTTCGCAGGGGTTGGGCCCCTGGAGCTGTGGTTGGGCCCCCCAGGGTTTAGGCCCCTGGAGCTATGGTTCGGGCGCTCAGGGGTTGGGCCCCTGGAGCTGGTGTTGGGGCCCCAGGGGTTAAGGTTCGGGCGCTCAGGGGTTGGGCCCCTGGAGCTGTGGTTGGGGCCCCCAGGGGTTAGGCCCCTGGAGCTATGGTTTGGGCACTCTGGGGTTGGGCCCCTGGAGCTGGTGTTGGGGCCCCAGGGGTTGGGCCCCTGGAGCTGGTGTTGGGGACCCAGGGGTTAGGCCCCTGGAGCTATGGTTCGGGCGCTCAGGGGTTGGGCCCCTGGAGCTGGTTTTGGGGCCCCCAGGGGTTGGGCCCTTGGAGCTGTGGTTGGGGCCTCCAGGGGTTAGCCCCTGGATCTTTGGTTCGGCCGCTCATTGGTTGGGCCCCTGGAGCTGGTGTTGGGGCCCCAAGGGGTTGGGCCCCTGGAGCTGGTGTTGGGGCCCCAGGGGTTGGGCCCCTGGAGGTGGGGTTGGGCCCCCGGGGGTTAGGCCCCTATAGCTATGGTTCGGGCGCTCAGGGGTTGGGCCCCTGGAGCTGGTGTTGGGGCCCTCAGGGATTAGGCCCCTGGAGCTATGGTTCAGGCGCTAAGGGTTTGGGACCCTGGAGCTGGTGTTGGGGCCCCAGGGGTTGGGCCCCTGTAGCTATGGTTCGGGCGCTCAGGGATTGGGCCCCTGGAGCTGGTTTTGGGGCCCCCAGGGGTTGGGCCCTTGGAGCTGGTGTTGGGGCCCCCAGGGGTTAGGCCCCTGGAGCTATGGTTCGGGCGCTCAGGGGTTGGGCCGCTGGAGCTGGTGTTGGGGCCCCTGACCTAATGTCACCCCTTGCTCTCCCATCCCCCACACAGACAGTCCCGACTCCATCACAGTAATGCCCAGAGCATTTCACGCATGGAGCAACAGTAACACTGTGTGGCCATGCAGGGTAATGCCCAGAGCATTTCCTGCATGGAGCAAGAGTGACACCGTGTGGCCACATAGGGTAGTGCACAGAGCATTTCCCCGCATGGAGCTATGGTTCGGGAGCTCTGGGGTTGGGCCCCTGGAGCTGGTGTTGGGACTCCCAGGGGTTGGGCCCCTGGAGCTGGTGTTGGGGCCCCAGGGGTTAAGGTTCGGGCGCTCAGGGGTTGGGCCCTGGAGCTGGCGTGCGGGCCCCCAGGGAATAGGCCCCTAGAGCTATGGTTTGCTCACTCTGGGGTTCTGCCCCTGGAGCTGGTGTTGGGGCTCCCAGGGGTTGGGCTCCTGCAGCTGGTGTTGGGGACCCAGGGGTTAGGCCCCTGGAGCTATGGTTCAGGCGCTCAGGGGTTGGGACCCTGGAGCTGGTTTTGGGGCCTCCAGTGGTTGGGACCCTGGAGCTGCGGTTGGGGCCTCCAGGGGTTAGCCCCTGGAGCTTTGGTTCGGCCGCTCATTGGTTGGGCCCCTGGAGCTGGTGTTGGGGCCCCAAGGGGTTGGGCCCCTGGAGCTGGTGTTGGGGACCCAGGGGTTAGGGCCCTGGAGCTATGGTTCAGGCGCTCAGGGGTTGGGCCCCTGGAGCTATGGTTCGGGCGCTCAGGGGTTGGGCCCCTGGAGCTGGGGTGGAGGGCCCCAGCGGTTGGGCCCCTGGAGCTGGTGTTGGGGCCCCCAGGGATTGGGCCCCTGGAGCTATGTTTCGGGCGCTCTGGGGTTGGGCCCCTGGAGCTGGTGTTGGGACCCCAGGGGTTGGGCCCCTGGAGCTGGTGTTGGGGCCCCAGGGTTTAAGGTTCGGGCGCTCAGGGGTTGGGCCCTGGAGCTGGGTGGGGCCCCAGGGAATAGGCCCCTGGAGCTATGGTTTGCTCACTCAGGGTTTGCCCCTGGAGCTGGTGTTGGGCTCCCAGGGGTTGGGCCCCTGGAGCTGGTGTTGGGGACCCAGGGGTTGGGCCCCTGGAGCTATGGTTCGGCGCTCAGGGGTTGGGCCCCTGGAGCTGGTTTTGGGGCCTCCAGGGTTGGGCCCCTGGAGCTGGGTTGGGGCCCCCAGGGGTTAGGCCCCTGGAGCTATGGTTCGGCCGCTCAGGGGTTGGGCCCCTGGAGCTGGTATTGGGGCCCCGAGGGGTTGGGCCCCTGGAGCTGGTGTTGGGGACCCAGGGGTTAGGGCCCTGGAGCTATGGTTCAGGCGCTCAGGGGTTGGGCCCCTGGAGCTATGGTTCGGGCGCTCAGGGGTTGGGCCCTTGGAGCTGGGGTTCGGGCGCTCAGGGGTTGGGCCCCTGGAGCTGGTGTTGGGCCCCCAGGGTTGGGCCCCTGGAGCTATGTTGGGCGCCCAGGGGTTGGGCCCCTGGAGCTGGTGTTGGGGACCCAGGGGTTAAGGCCCTGGAGCTATGGTTCAGGCGCTCAGGGGTTGGGCCCCTGGAGCTATGGTTCGGGCGCTCAGGGGTTGGGCCCCTGGAGCTGGGGTGGAGGGCCCCAGCGGTTGGGCCCCTGGAGCTGGTGTTGGGGCCCCCAGGGATTGGGCCCCTGGAGCTATGTTTCGGGCGCTCTGGGGTTGGGCCCCTGGAGCTGGTGTTGGGGACCCAGGTTTTAGGCCCGTGGAGCTATGGTTCAGGCACTCAGGGGTTGGACCCCTGGAGCTATGGTTCGGGCGCTCAGGGGTTGGTTCCCTGGAGCTAGGGTCGAGGGCCCCAGGGGTGGGGCCCCTGGAGCTGCTGTTGGGGCCCCCAGGTTTTGAGTTCCTGGAGATTGTGTTGGGGTTCGCAGGGGTTGGGCCCCTGGAGCTGTGGTTGGGCCCCCCAGGGTTTAGGCCCCTGGAGCTATGGTTCGGGCGCTCAGGGGTTGGGCCCCTGGAGCTGGTGTTGGGGCCCCCAGGGGTTGGGCCCCTGGAGGTGGGGTTGGGGCCCCGGGGGTTAGGCCCCTATAGCTATGGTTCGGGCGCTCAGGGGTTGGGCCCCTGGAGCTGGTGTTGGGGCCCTCAGGGATTAGGCCCTGGAGCTATGGTTCAGGCGCTAAGGGTTTGGGACCCTGGAGCTGGTGTTGGGGCCCCCAGGGGTTGGGCCCCTGGAGCTGGTGTTGGGGCCCCAGGGGCTAGGCCCCTGTAGCTATGGTTCGGGCGCTCAGGGATTGGGCCCCTGGAGCTGGTTTTGGGGCCCCCAGGGGTTGGGCCCTTGGAGCTGGTGTTGGGGCCCCCAGGGGTTAGGCCCCTGGAGCTATGGTTCGGGCGCTCAGGGGTTGGGCCGCTGGAGCTGGTGTTGGGGCCCCTGACCTAATGTCACCCCTTGCTCTCCCATCCCCCACACAGACAGTCCCGACTCCATCACAGTAATGCCCAGAGCATTTCACGCATGGAGCAACAGTAACACTGTGTGGCCATGCAGGGTAATGCCCAGAGCATTTCCTGCATGGAGCAAGAGTGACACCGTGTGGCCACATAGGGTAGTGCACAGAGCATTTCCCCGCATGGAGCTATGGTTCGGGAGCTCTGGGGTTGGGCCCCTGTAGCTGGTGTTGGGACTCCCAGGGGTTGGGCCCCTGGAGCTGGTGTTGGGGCCCCAGGGGTTAAGGTTCGGGCGCTCAGGGGTTGGGCCCTTGGAGCTGGCGTGCGGGCCCCCAGGGAATAGGCCCCTAGAGCTATGGTTTGCTCACTCTGGGGTTCTGCCCCTGGAGCTGGTGTTGGGGCTCCCAGGGGTTGGGCTCCTGCAGCTGGTGTTGGGGACCCAGGGGTTAGGCCCCTGGAGCTATGGTTCAGGCGCTCAGGGGTTGGGACCCTGGAGCTGGTTTTGGGGCCTCCAGTGGTTGGGACCCTGGAGCTGCGGTTGGGGCCTCCAGGGGTTAGCCCCTGGATCTTTGGTTCGGCCGCTCATTGGTTGGGCCCCTGGAGCTGGTGTTGGGGCCCCAAGGGGTTGGGCCCCTGGAGCTGGTGTTGGGGACCCAGGGGTTAGGGCCCTGGAGCTATGGTTCAGGCGCTCAGGGGTTGGGCCCCTGGAGCTATGGTTCGGGCGCTCAGGGGTTGGGCCCCTGGAGCTGGGGTGGAGGGCCCCAGCGGTTGGGCCCCTGGAGCTGGTGTTGGGGCCCCCAGGGATTGGGCCCCTGGAGCTATGTTTCGGGCGCTCTGGGGTTGGGCCCCTGGAGCTGGTGTTGGGGACCCAGGTTTTAGGCCCGTGGAGCTATGGTTCAGGCACTCAGGGGTTGGACCCCTGGAGCTATGGTTCGGGCGCTCAGGGGTTGGTTCCCTGGAGCTAGGGTCGAGGGCCCCAGGGGTGGGGCCCCTGGAGCTGCTGTTGGGGCCCCCAGGTTTTGAGTTCCTGGAGATTGTGTTGGGGTTCGCAGGGGTTGGGCCCCTGGAGCTGTGGTTGGGCCCCCCAGGGTTTAGGCCCCTGGAGCTATGGTTCGGGCGCTCAGGGGTTGGGCCCCTGGAGCTGGTGTTGGGGCCCCCAGGGGTTGGGCCCCTGGAGGTGGGGTTGGGGCCCCCGGGGGTTAGGCCCCTATAGCTATGGTTCGGGCGCTCAGGGGTTGGGCCCCTGGAGCTGGTGTTGGGGCCCTCAGGGATTAGGCCCCTGGAGCTATGGTTCAGGCGCTAAGGGTTTGGGACCCTGGAGCTGGTGTTGGGGCCCCCAGGGGTTGGGCCCCTGGAGCTGGTGTTGGGGCCCCAGGGGCTAGGCCCCTGTAGCTATGGTTCGGGCGCTCAGGGATTGGGCCCCTGGAGCTGGTTTTGGGGCCCCCAGGGGTTGGGCCCTTGGAGCTGGTGTTGGGGCCCCCAGGGGTTAGGCCCCTGGAGCTATGGTTCGGGCGCTCAGGGGTTGGGCCGCTGGAGCTGGTGTTGGGGCCCCTGACCTAATGTCACCCCTTGCTCTCCCATCCCCCACACAGACAGTCCCGACTCCATCACAGTAATGCCCAGAGCATTTCACGCATGGAGCAACAGTAACACTGTGTGGCCATGCAGGGTAATGCCCAGAGCATTTCCTGCATGGAGCAAGAGTGACACCGTGTGGCCACATAGGGTAGTGCACAGAGCATTTCCCCGCATGGAGCTATGGTTCGGGAGCTCTGGGGTTGGGCCCCTGTAGCTGGTGTTGGGACTCCCAGGGGTTGGGCCCCTGGAGCTGGTGTTGGGGCCCCAGGGGTTAAGGTTCGGGCGCTCAGGGGTTGGGCCCTTGGAGCTGGCGTGCGGGCCCCCAGGGAATAGGCCCCTAGAGCTATGGTTTGCTCACTCTGGGGTTCTGCCCCTGGAGCTGGTGTTGGGGCTCCCAGGGGTTGGGCTCCTGCAGCTGGTGTTGGGGACCCAGGGGTTAGGCCCCTGGAGCTATGGTTCAGGCGCTCAGGGGTTGGGACCCTGGAGCTGGTTTTGGGGCCTCCAGTGGTTGGGACCCTGGAGCTGCGGTTGGGGCCTCCAGGGGTTAGCCCCTGGATCTTTGGTTCGGCCGCTCATTGGTTGGGCCCCTGGAGCTGGTGTTGGGGCCCCAAGGGGTTGGGCCCCTGGAGCTGGTGTTGGGGACCCAGGGGTTAGGGCCCTGGAGCTATGGTTCAGGCGCTCAGGGGTTGGGCCCCTGGAGCTATGGTTCGGGCGCTCAGGGGTTGGGCCCCTGGAGCTGGGGTGGAGGGCCCCAGCGGTTGGGCCCCTGGAGCTGGTGTTGGGGCCCCCAGGGATTGGGCCCCTGGAGCTATGTTTCGGGCGCTCTGGGGTTGGGCCCCTGGAGCTGGTGTTGGGGACCCAGGTTTTAGGCCCGTGGAGCTATGGTTCAGGCACTCAGGGGTTGGACCCCTGGAGCTATGGTTCGGGCGCTCAGGGGTTGGTTCCCTGGAGCTAGGGTCGAGGGCCCCAGGGGTGGGGCCCCTGGAGCTGCTGTTGGGGCCCCCAGGTTTTGAGTTCCTGGAGATTGTGTTGGGGTTCGCAGGGGTTGGGCCCCTGGAGCTGTGGTTGGGCCCCCCAGGGTTTAGGCCCCTGGAGCTATGGTTCGGGCGCTCAGGGGTTGGGCCCCTGGAGCTGGTGTTGGGGCCCCCAGGGGTTGGGCCCCTGGAGGTGGGGTTGGGGCCCCCGGGGGTTAGGCCCCTATAGCTATGGTTCGGGCGCTCAGGGGTTGGGCCCCTGGAGCTGGTGTTGGGGCCCTCAGGGATTAGGGCCCTGGAGCTATGGTTCAGGCGCTAAGGGTTTGGGACCCTGGAGCTGGTGTTGGGGCCCCCAGGGGTTGGGCCCCTGGAGCTGGTGTTGGGGCCCCAGGGGCTAGGCCCCTGTAGCTATGGTTCGGGCGCTCAGGGATTGGGCCCCTGGAGCTGGTTTTGGGGCCCCCAGGGGTTGGGCCCTTGGAGCTGGTGTTGGGGCCCCCAGGGGTTAGGCCCCTGGAGCTATGGTTCGGGCGCTCAGGGGTTGGGCCGCTGGAGCTGGTGTTGGGGCCCCTGACCTAATGTCACCCCTTGCTCTCCCATCCCCCACACAGACAGTCCCGACTCCATCACAGTAATGCCCAGAGCATTTCACGCATGGAGCAACAGTAACACTGTGTGGCCATGCAGGGTAATGCCCAGAGCATTTCCTGCATGGAGCAAGAGTGACACCGTGTGGCCACATAGGGTAGTGCACAGAGCATTTCCCCGCATGGAGCTATGGTTCGGGAGCTCTGGGGTTGGGCCCCTGTAGCTGGTGTTGGGACTCCCAGGGGTTGGGCCCCTGGAGCTGGTGTTGGGGCCCCAGGGGTTAAGGTTCGGGCGCTCAGGGGTTGGGCCCTTGGAGCTGGCGTGCGGGCCCCCAGGGAATAGGCCCCTAGAGCTATGGTTTGCTCACTCTGGGGTTCTGCCCCTGGAGCTGGTGTTGGGGCTCCCAGGGGTTGGGCTCCTGCAGCTGGTGTTGGGGACCCAGGGGTTAGGCCCCTGGAGCTATGGTTCAGGCGCTCAGGGGTTGGGACCCTGGAGCTGGTTTTGGGGCCTCCAGTGGTTGGGACCCTGGAGCTGCGGTTGGGGCCTCCAGGGGTTAGCCCCTGGATCTTTGGTTCGGCCGCTCATTGGTTGGGCCCCTGGAGCTGGTGTTGGGGCCCCAAGGGGTTGGGCCCCTGGAGCTGGTGTTGGGGACCCAGGGGTTAGGGCCCTGGAGCTATGGTTCAGGCGCTCAGGGGTTGGGCCCCTGGAGCTATGGTTCGGGCGCTCAGGGGTTGGGCCCCTGGAGCTGGGGTGGAGGGCCCCAGCGGTTGGGCCCCTGGAGCTGGTGTTGGGGCCCCCAGGGATTGGGCCCCTGGAGCTATGTTTCGGGCGCTCTGGGGTTGGGCCCCTGGAGCTGGTGTTGGGGACCCAGGTTTTAGGCCCGTGGAGCTATGGTTCAGGCACTCAGGGGTTGGACCCCTGGAGCTATGGTTCGGGCGCTCAGGGGTTGGTTCCCTGGAGCTAGGGTCGAGGGCCCCAGGGGTGGGGCCCCTGGAGCTGCTGTTGGGGCCCCCAGGTTTTGAGTTCCTGGAGATTGTGTTGGGGTTCGCAGGGGTTGGGCCCCTGGAGCTGTGGTTGGGCCCCCCAGGGTTTAGGCCCCTGGAGCTATGGTTCGGGCGCTCAGGGGTTGGGCCCCTGGAGCTGGTGTTGGGGCCCCCAGGGGTTGGGCCCCTGGAGGTGGGGTTGGGGCCCCCGGGGGTTAGGCCCCTATAGCTATGGTTCGGGCGCTCAGGGGTTGGGCCCCTGGAGCTGGTGTTGGGGCCCTCAGGGATTAGGCCCCTGGAGCTATGGTTCAGGCGCTAAGGGTTTGGGACCCTGGAGCTGGTGTTGGGGCCCCCAGGGGTTGGGCCCCTGGAGCTGGTGTTGGGGCCCCAGGGGCTAGGCCCCTGTAGCTATGGTTCGGGCGCTCAGGGATTGGGCCCCTGGAGCTGGTTTTGGGGCCCCCAGGGGTTGGGCCCTTGGAGCTGGTGTTGGGGCCCCCAGGGGTTAGGCCCCTGGAGCTATGGTTCGGGCGCTCAGGGGTTGGGCCGCTGGAGCTGGTGTTGGGGCCCCTGACCTAATGTCACCCCTTGCTCTCCCATCCCCCACACAGACAGTCCCGACTCCATCACAGTAATGCCCAGAGCATTTCACGCATGGAGCAACAGTAACACTGTGTGGCCATGCAGGGTAATGCCCAGAGCATTTCCTGCATGGAGCAAGAGTGACACCGTGTGGCCACATAGGGTAGTGCACAGAGCATTTCCCCGCATGGAGCTATGGTTCGGGAGCTCTGGGGTTGGGCCCCTGTAGCTGGTGTTGGGACTCCCAGGGGTTGGGCCCCTGGAGCTGGTGTTGGGGCCCCAGGGGTTAAGGTTCGGGCGCTCAGGGGTTGGGCCCTTGGAGCTGGCGTGCGGGCCCCCAGGGAATAGGCCCCTAGAGCTATGGTTTGCTCACTCTGGGGTTCTGCCCCTGGAGCTGGTGTTGGGGCTCCCAGGGGTTGGGCTCCTGCAGCTGGTGTTGGGGACCCAGGGGTTAGGCCCCTGGAGCTATGGTTCGGGCGCTCAGGGGTTGGGACCCTGGAGCTGGTTTTGGGGCCTCCAGTGGTTGGGACCCTGGAGCTGCGGTTGGGGCCTCCAGGGGTTAGCCCCTGGATCTTTGGTTCGGCCGCTCATTGGTTGGGCCCCTGGAGCTGGTGTTGGGGCCCCAAGGGGTTGGGCCCCTGGAGCTGGTGTTGGGGACCCAGGGGTTAGGGCCCTGGAGCTATGGTTCAGGCGCTCAGGGGTTGGGCCCCTGGAGCTATGGTTCGGGCGCTCAGGGGTTGGGCCCCTGGAGCTGGGGTGGAGGGCCCCAGCGGTTGGGCCCCTGGAGCTGGTGTTGGGGCCCCCAGGGATTGGGCCCCTGGAGCTATGTTTCGGGCGCTCTGGGGTTGGGCCCCTGGAGCTGGTGTTGGGGACCCAGGTTTTAGGCCCGTGGAGCTATGGTTCAGGCACTCAGGGGTTGGACCCCTGGAGCTATGGTTCGGGCGCTCAGGGGTTGGTTCCCTGGAGCTAGGGTCGAGGGCCCCAGGGGTGGGGCCCCTGGAGCTGCTGTTGGGGCCCCCAGGTTTTGAGTTCCTGGAGATTGTGTTGGGGTTCGCAGGGGTTGGGCCCCTGGAGCTGTGGTTGGGCCCCCCAGGGTTTAGGCCCCTGGAGCTATGGTTCGGGCGCTCAGGGGTTGGGCCCCTGGAGCTGGTGTTGGGGCCCCCAGGGGTTGGGCCCCTGGAGGTGGGGTTGGGGCCCCCGGGGTTAGGCCCCTATAGCTATGGTTCGGGCGCTCAGGGGTTGGGCCCCTGGAGCGGGTGTTGGGGCCCTCAGGGATTAGGCCCCTGGAGCTATGGTTCAGGCGCTAAGGGTTTGGGACCCTGGAGCTGGTGTTGGGGCCCCCAGGGGTTGGGCCCCTGGAGCTGGTGTTGGGGCCCCAGGGGCTAGGCCCCTGTAGCTATGGTTCGGGCGCTCAGGGATTGGGCCCCTGGAGCTGGTTTTGGGGCCCCCAGGGGTTGGGCCCTTGGAGCTGGTGTTGGGGCCCCCAGGGGTTAGGCCCCTGGAGCTATGGTTCGGGCGCTCAGGGGTTGGGCCGCTGGAGCTGGTGTTGGGGCCCCTGACCTAATGTCACCCCTTGCTCTCCCATCCCCCACACAGACAGTCCCGACTCCATCACAGTAATGCCCAGAGCATTTCACGCATGGAGCAACAGTAACACTGTGTGGCCATGCAGGGTAATGCCCAGAGCATTTCCTGCATGGAGCAAGAGTGACACCGTGTGGCCACATAGGGTAGTGCACAGAGCATTTCCCCGCATGGAGCTATGGTTCGGGAGCTCTGGGGTTGGGCCCCTGTAGCTGGTGTTGGGACTCCCAGGGGTTGGGCCCCTGGAGCTGGTGTTGGGGCCCCAGGGGTTAAGGTTCGGGCGCTCAGGGGTTGGGCCCTTGGAGCTGGCGTGCGGGCCCCCAGGGAATAGGCCCCTAGAGCTATGGTTTGCTCACTCTGGGGTTCTGCCCCTGGAGCTGGTGTTGGGGCTCCCAGGGGTTGGGCTCCTGCAGCTGGTGTTGGGGACCCAGGGGTTAGGCCCCTGGAGCTATGGTTCAGGCGCTCAGGGGTTGGGACCCTGGAGCTGGTTTTGGGGCCTCCAGTGGTTGGGACCCTGGAGCTGCGGTTGGGGCCTCCAGGGGTTAGCCCCTGGATCTTTGGTTCGGCCGCTCATTGGTTGGGCCCCTGGAGCTGGTGTTGGGGCCCCAAGGGGTTGGGCCCCTGGAGCTGGTGTTGGGGACCCAGGGGTTAGGGCCCTGGAGCTATGGTTCAGGCGCTCAGGGGTTGGGCCCCTGGAGCTATGGTTCGGGCGCTCAGGGGTTGGGCCCCTGGAGCTGGGGTGGAGGGCCCCAGCGGTTGGGCCCCTGGAGCTGGTGTTGGGGCCCCCAGGGATTGGGCCCCTGGAGCTATGTTTCGGGCGCTCTGGGGTTGGGCCCCTGGAGCTGGTGTTGGGGACCCAGGTTTTAGGCCCGTGGAGCTATGGTTCAGGCACTCAGGGGTTGGACCCCTGGAGCTATGGTTCGGGCGCTCAGGGGTTGGTTCCCTGGAGCTAGGGTCGAGGGCCCCAGGGGTGGGGCCCCTGGAGCTGCTGTTGGGGCCCCCAGGTTTTGAGTTCCTGGAGATTGTGTTGGGGTTCGCAGGGGTTGGGCCCCTGGAGCTGTGGTTGGGCCCCCCAGGGTTTAGGCCCCTGGAGCTATGGTTCGGGCGCTCAGGGGTTGGGCCCCTGGAGCTGGTGTTGGGGCCCCCAGGGGTTGGGCCCCTGGAGGTGGGGTTGGGGCCCCCGGGGGTTAGGCCCCTATAGCTATGGTTCGGGCGCTCAGGGGTTGGGCCCCTGGAGCTGGTGTTGGGGCCCTCAGGGATTAGGCCCCTGGAGCTATGGTTCAGGCGCTAAGGGTTTGGGACCCTGGAGCTGGTGTTGGGGCCCCCAGGGGTTGGGCCCCTGGAGCTGGTGTTGGGGCCCCAGGGGCTAGGCCCCTGTAGCTATGGTTCGGGCGCTCAGGGATTGGGCCCCTGGAGCTGGTTTTGGGGCCCCCAGGGGTTGGGCCCTTGGAGCTGGTGTTGGGGCCCCCAGGGGTTAGGCCCCTGGAGCTATGGTTCGGGCGCTCAGGGGTTGGGCCGCTGGAGCTGGTGTTGGGGCCCCTGACCTAATGTCACCCCTTGCTCTCCCATCCCCCACACAGACAGTCCCGACTCCATCACAGTAATGCCCAGAGCATTTCACGCATGGAGCAACAGTAACACTGTGTGGCCATGCAGGGTAATGCCCAGAGCATTTCCTGCATGGAGCAAGAGTGACACCGTGTGGCCACATAGGGTAGTGCACAGAGCATTTCCCCGCATGGAGCTATGGTTCGGGAGCTCTGGGGTTGGGCCCCTGTAGCTGGTGTTGGGACTCCCAGGGGTTGGGCCCCTGGAGCTGGTGTTGGGGCCCCAGGGGTTAAGGTTCGGGCGCTCAGGGGTTGGGCCCTTGGAGCTGGCGTGCGGGCCCCCAGGGAATAGGCCCCTAGAGCTATGGTTTGCTCACTCTGGGGTTCTGCCCCTGGAGCTGGTGTTGGGGCTCCCAGGGGTTGGGCTCCTGCAGCTGGTGTTGGGGACCCAGGGGTTAGGCCCCTGGAGCTATGGTTCAGGCGCTCAGGGGTTGGGACCCTGGAGCTGGTTTTGGGGCCTCCAGTGGTTGGGACCCTGGAGCTGCGGTTGGGGCCTCCAGGGGTTAGCCCCTGGATCTTTGGTTCGGCCGCTCATTGGTTGGGCCCCTGGAGCTGGTGTTGGGGCCCCAAGGGGTTGGGCCCCTGGAGCTGGTGTTGGGGACCCAGGGGTTAGGGCCCTGGAGCTATGGTTCAGGCGCTCAGGGGTTGGGCCCCTGGAGCTATGGTTCGGGCGCTCAGGGGTTGGGCCCCTGGAGCTGGGGTGGAGGGCCCCAGCGGTTGGGCCCCTGGAGCTGGTGTTGGGGCCCCCAGGGATTGGGCCCCTGGAGCTATGTTTCGGGCGCTCTGGGGTTGGGCCCCTGGAGCTGGTGTTGGGGACCCAGGTTTTAGGCCCGTGGAGCTATGGTTCAGGCACTCAGGGGTTGGACCCCTGGAGCTATGGTTCGGGCGCTCAGGGGTTGGTTCCCTGGAGCTAGGGTCGAGGGCCCCAGGGGTGGGGCCCCTGGAGCTGCTGTTGGGGCCCCCAGGTTTTGAGTTCCTGGAGATTGTGTTGGGGTTCGCAGGGGTTGGGCCCCTGGAGCTGTGGTTGGGCCCCCCAGGGTTTAGGCCCCTGGAGCTATGGTTCGGGCGCTCAGGGGTTGGGCCCCTGGAGCTGGTGTTGGGGCCCCCAGGGGTTGGGCCCCTGGAGGTGGGGTTGGGGCCCCCGGGGGTTAGGCCCCTATAGCTATGGTTCGGGCGCTCAGGGGTTGGGCCCCTGGAGCTGGTGTTGGGGCCCTCAGGGATTAGGGCCCTGGAGCTATGGTTCAGGCGCTAAGGGTTTGGGACCCTGGAGCTGGTGTTGGGGCCCCCAGGGGTTGGGCCCCTGGAGCTGGTGTTGGGGCCCCAGGGGCTAGGCCCCTGTAGCTATGGTTCGGGCGCTCAGGGATTGGGCCCCTGGAGCTGGTTTTGGGGCCCCCAGGGGTTGGGCCCTTGGAGCTGGTGTTGGGGCCCCCAGGGGTTAGGCCCCTGGAGCTATGGTTCGGGCGCTCAGGGGTTGGGCCGCTGGAGCTGGTGTTGGGGCCCCTGACCTAATGTCACCCCTTGCTCTCCCATCCCCCACACAGACAGTCCCGACTCCATCACAGTAATGCCCAGAGCATTTCACGCATGGAGCAACAGTAACACTGTGTGGCCATGCAGGGTAATGCCCAGAGCATTTCCTGCATGGAGCAAGAGTGACACCGTGTGGCCACATAGGGTAGTGCACAGAGCATTTCCCCGCATGGAGCTATGGTTCGGGAGCTCTGGGGTTGGGCCCCTGTAGCTGGTGTTGGGACTCCCAGGGGTTGGGCCCCTGGAGCTGGTGTTGGGGCCCCAGGGGTTAAGGTTCGGGCGCTCAGGGGTTGGGCCCCTGGAGCTATGGTTCGGGCGCTCAGGGGTTGGGCCCCTGGAGCTGGGGTGGAGGGCCCCAGGGGTTGGGCCCCTGGAGCTGGTGTTGGGGCCCCCAGGGATTGGGCCCCTGGAGCTATGTTTCGGGCGCTCTGGGGTTGGGCCCCTGGAGCTGGTGTTGGGGACCCAGGTTTTAGGCCCGTGGAGCTATGGTTCAGGCACTCAGGGGTTGGACCCCTGGAGCTATGGTTCGGGCGCTCAGGGGTTGGTTCCCTGGAGCTAGGGTCGAGGGCCCCAGGGGTGGGGCCCCTGGAGCTGCTGTTGGGGCCCCCAGGTTTTGAGTTCCTGGAGATTGTGTTGGGGTTCGCAGGGGTTGGGCCCCTGGAGCTGTGGTTGGGCCCCCCAGGGTTTAGGCCCCTGGAGCTATGGTTCGGGCGCTCAGGGGTTGGGCCCCTGGAGCTGGTGTTGGGGCCCCCAGGGGTTGGGCCCCTGGAGGTGGGGTTGGGGCCCCCGGGGGTTAGGCCCCTATAGCTATGGTTCGGGCGCTCAGGGGTTGGGCCCCTGGAGCTGGTGTTGGGGCCCTCAGGGATTAGGGCCCTGGAGCTATGGTTCAGGCGCTAAGGGTTTGGGACCCTGGAGCTGGTGTTGGGGCCCCCAGGGGTTGGGCCCCTGGAGCTGGTGTTGGGGCCCCAGGGGCTAGGCCCCTGTAGCTATGGTTCGGGCGCTCAGGGATTGGGCCCCTGGAGCTGGTTTTGGGGCCCCCAGGGGTTGGGCCCTTGGAGCTGGTGTTGGGGCCCCCAGGGGTTAGGCCCCTGGAGCTATGGTTCGGGCGCTCAGGGGTTGGGCCGCTGGAGCTGGTGTTGGGGCCCCTGACCTAATGTCACCCCTTGCTCTCCCATCCCCCACACAGACAGTCCCGACTCCATCACAGTAATGCCCAGAGCATTTCACGCATGGAGCAACAGTAACACTGTGTGGCCATGCAGGGTAATGCCCAGAGCATTTCCTGCATGGAGCAAGAGTGACACCGTGTGGCCACATAGGGTAGTGCACAGAGCATTTCCCCGCATGGAGCTATGGTTCGGGAGCTCTGGGGTTGGGCCCCTGTAGCTGGTGTTGGGACTCCCAGGGGTTGGGCCCCTGGAGCTGGTGTTGGGGCCCCAGGGGTTAAGGTTCGGGCGCTCAGGGGTTGGGCCCTTGGAGCTGGCGTGCGGGCCCCCAGGGAATAGGCCCCTAGAGCTATGGTTTGCTCACTCTGGGGTTCTGCCCCTGGAGCTGGTGTTGGGGCTCCCAGGGGTTGGGCTCCTGCAGCTGGTGTTGGGGACCCAGGGGTTAGGCCCCTGGAGCTATGGTTCAGGCGCTCAGGGGTTGGGACCCTGGAGCTGGTTTTGGGGCCTCCAGTGGTTGGGACCCTGGAGCTGCGGTTGGGGCCTCCAGGGGTTAGCCCCTGGATCTTTGGTTCGGCCGCTCATTGGTTGGGCCCCTGGAGCTGGTGTTGGGGCCCCAAGGGGTTGGGCCCCTGGAGCTGGTGTTGGGGGCCCAGGGGTTAGGGCCCTGGAGCTATGGTTCAGGCGCTCAGGGGTTGGGCCCCTGGAGCTATGGTTCGGGCGCTCAGGGGTTGGGCCCCTGGAGCTGGGGTGGAGGGCCCCAGCGGTTGGGCCCCTGGAGCTGGTGTTGGGGCCCCCAGGGATTGGGCCCCTGGAGCTATGTTTCGGGCGCTCTGGGGTTGGGCCCCTGGAGCTGGTGTTGGGGACCCAGGTTTTAGGCCCGTGGAGCTATGGTTCAGGCACTCAGGGGTTGGACCCCTGGAGCTATGGTTCGGGCGCTCAGGGGTTGGTTCCCTGGAGCTAGGGTCGAGGGCCCCAGGGGTGGGGCCCCTGGAGCTGCTGTTGGGGCCCCCAGGTTTTGAGTTCCTGGAGATTGTGTTGGGGTTCGCAGGGGTTGGGCCCCTGGAGCTATGGTTCGGGCGCTCAGGGGTTGGGCCCCTGGAGCTGGTGTTGGGGCCCCCAGGGGTTGGGCCCCTGGAGGTGGGGTTGGGGCCCCCGGGGTTAGGCCCCTATAGCTATGGTTCGGGCGCTCAGGGGTTGGGCCCCTGGAGCTGGTGTTGGGGCCCTCAGGGATTAGGGCCCTGGAGCTATGGTTCAGGCGCTAAGGGTTTGGGACCCTGGAGCTGGTGTTGGGGCCCCTAGGGGTTGGGCCCCTGGAGCTGGTGTTGGGGCCCCAGGGGCTAGGCCCCTGTAGCTATGGTTCGGGCGCTCAGGGATTGGGCCCCTGGAGCTGGTTTTGGGGCCCCCAGGGGTTGGGCCCCTGTAGCTGGTGTTGGGACTCCCAGGGGTTGGGCCCCTGGAGCTGGTGTTGGGGCCCCAGGGGTTAAGGTTCGGGCGCTCAGGGGTTGGGCCCTTGGAGCTGGCGTGCGGGCCCCCAGGGAATAGGCCCCTAGAGCTATGGTTTGCTCACTCTGGGGTTCTGCCCCTGGAGCTGGTGTTGGGGCTCCCAGGGGTTGGGCTCCTGCAGCTGGTGTTGGGGACCCAGGGGTTAGGCCCCTGGAGCTATGGTTCAGGCGCTCAGGGGTTGGGACCCTGGAGCTGGTTTTGGGGCCTCCAGTGGTTGGGACCCTGGAGCTGCGGTTGGGGCCTCCAGGGGTTAGCCCCTGGATCTTTGGTTCGGCCGCTCATTGGTTGGGCCCCTGGAGCTGGTGTTGGGGCCCCAAGGGGTTGGGCCCCTGGAGCTGGTGTTGGGGACCCAGGGGTTAGGGCCCTGGAGCTATGGTTCAGGCGCTCAGGGGTTGGGCCCCTGGAGCTATGGTTCGGGCGCTCAGGGGTTGGGCCCCTGGAGCTGGGGTGGAGGGCCCCAGCGGTTGGGCCCCTGGAGCTGGTGTTGGGGCCCCCAGGGATTGGGCCCCTGGAGCTATGTTTCGGGCGCTCTGGGGTTGGGCCCCTGGAGCTGGTGTTGGGGACCCAGGTTTTAGGCCCGTGGAGCTATGGTTCAGGCACTCAGGGGTTGGACCCCTGGAGCTATGGTTCGGGCGCTCAGGGGTTGGTTCCCTGGAGCTAGGGTCGAGGGCCCCAGGGGTGGGGCCCCTGGAGCTGCTGTTGGGGCCCCCAGGTTTTGAGTTCCTGGAGATTGTGTTGGGGTTCGCAGGGGTTGGGCCCCTGGAGCTGTGGTTGGGCCCCCCAGGGTTTAGGCCCCTGGAGCTATGGTTCGGGCGCTCAGGGGTTGGGCCCCTGGAGCTGGTGTTGGGGCCCCCAGGGGTTGGGCCCCTGGAGGTGGGGTTGGGGCCCCCGGGGGTTAGGCCCCTATAGCTATGGTTCGGGCGCTCAGGGGTTGGGCCCCTGGAGCTGGTGTTGGGGCCCTCAGGGATTAGGGCCCTGGAGCTATGGTTCAGGCGCTAAGGGTTTGGGACCCTGGAGCTGGTGTTGGGGCCCCCAGGGGTTGGGCCCCTGGAGCTGGTGTTGGGGCCCCAGGGGCTAGGCCCCTGTAGCTATGGTTCGGGCGCTCAGGGATTGGGCCCCTGGAGCTGGTTTTGGGGCCCCCAGGGGTTGGGCCCTTGGAGCTGGTGTTGGGGCCCCCAGGGGTTAGGCCCCTGGAGCTATGGTTCGGGCGCTCAGGGGTTGGGCCGCTGGAGCTGGTGTTGGGGCCCCTGACCTAATGTCACCCCTTGCTCTCCCATCCCCCACACAGACAGTCCCGACTCCATCACAGTAATGCCCAGAGCATTTCACGCATGGAGCAACAGTAACACTGTGTGGCCATGCAGGGTAATGCCCAGAGCATTTCCTGCATGGAGCAAGAGTGACACCGTGTGGCCACATAGGGTAGTGCACAGAGCATTTCCCCGCATGGAGCTATGGTTCGGGAGCTCTGGGGTTGGGCCCCTGTAGCTGGTGTTGGGACTCCCAGGGGTTGGGCCCCTGGAGCTGGTGTTGGGGCCCCAGGGGTTAAGGTTCGGGCGCTCAGGGGTTGGGCCCTTGGAGCTGGCGTGCGGGCCCCCAGGGAATAGGCCCCTAGAGCTATGGTTTGCTCACTCTGGGGTTCTGCCCCTGGAGCTGGTGTTGGGGCTCCCAGGGGTTGGGCTCCTGCAGCTGGTGTTGGGGACCCAGGGGTTAGGCCCCTGGAGCTATGGTTCAGGCGCTCAGGGGTTGGGACCCTGGAGCTGGTTTTGGGGCCTCCAGTGGTTGGGACCCTGGAGCTGCGGTTGGGGCCTCCAGGGGTTAGCCCCTGGATCTTTGGTTCGGCCGCTCATTGGTTGGGCCCCTGGAGCTGGTGTTGGGGCCCCAAGGGGTTGGGCCCCTGGAGCTGGTGTTGGGGACCCAGGGGTTAGGGCCCTGGAGCTATGGTTCAGGCGCTCAGGGGTTGGGCCCCTGGAGCTATGGTTCGGGCGCTCAGGGGTTGGGCCCCTGGAGCTGGGGTGGAGGGCCCCAGCGGTTGGGCCCCTGGAGCTGGTGTTGGGGCCCCCAGGGATTGGGCCCCTGGAGCTATGTTTCGGGCGCTCTGGGGTTGGGCCCCTGGAGCTGGTGTTGGGGACCCAGGTTTTAGGCCCGTGGAGCTATGGTTCAGGCACTCAGGGGTTGGACCCCTGGAGCTATGGTTCGGGCGCTCAGGGGTTGGTTCCCTGGAGCTAGGGTCGAGGGCCCCAGGGGTGGGGCCCCTGGAGCTGCTGTTGGGGCCCCCAGGTTTTGAGTTCCTGGAGATTGTGTTGGGGTTCGCAGGGGTTGGGCCCCTGGAGCTGTGGTTGGGCCCCCCAGGGTTTAGGCCCCTGGAGCTATGGTTCGGGCGCTCAGGGGTTGGGCCCCTGGAGCTGGTGTTGGGGCCCCCAGGGGTTGGGCCCCTGGAGGTGGGGTTGGGGCCCCCGGGGGTTAGGCCCCTATAGCTATGGTTCGGGCGCTCAGGGGTTGGGCCCCTGGAGCTGGTGTTGGGGCCCTCAGGGATTAGGGCCCTGGAGCTATGGTTCAGGCGCTAAGGGTTTGGGACCCTGGAGCTGGTGTTGGGGCCCCCAGGGGTTGGGCCCCTGGAGCTGGTGTTGGGGCCCCAGGGGCTAGGCCCCTGTAGCTATGGTTCGGGCGCTCAGGGATTGGGCCCCTGGAGCTGGTTTTGGGGCCCCCAGGGGTTGGGCCCTTGGAGCTGGTGTTGGGGCCCCCAGGGGTTAGGCCCCTGGAGCTATGGTTCGGGCGCTCAGGGGTTGGGCCGCTGGAGCTGGTGTTGGGGCCCCTGACCTAATGTCACCCCTTGCTCTCCCATCCCCCACACAGACAGTCCCGACTCCATCACAGTAATGCCCAGAGCATTTCACGCATGGAGCAACAGTAACACTGTGTGGCCATGCAGGGTAATGCCCAGAGCATTTCCTGCATGGAGCAAGAGTGACACCGTGTGGCCACATAGGGTAGTGCACAGAGCATTTCCCCGCATGGAGCTATGGTTCGGGAGCTCTGGGGTTGGGCCCCTGTAGCTGGTGTTGGGACTCCCAGGGGTTGGGCCCCTGGAGCTGGTGTTGGGGCCCCAGGGGTTAAGGTTCGGGCGCTCAGGGGTTGGGCCCTTGGAGCTGGCGTGCGGGCCCCCAGGGAATAGGCCCCTAGAGCTATGGTTTGCTCACTCTGGGGTTCTGCCCCTGGAGCTGGTGTTGGGGCTCCCAGGGGTTGGGCTCCTGCAGCTGGTGTTGGGGACCCAGGGGTTAGGCCCCTGGAGCTATGGTTCAGGCGCTCAGGGGTTGGGACCCTGGAGCTGGTTTTGGGGCCTCCAGTGGTTGGGACCCTGGAGCTGCGGTTGGGGCCTCCAGGGGTTAGCCCCTGGATCTTTGGTTCGGCCGCTCATTGGTTGGGCCCCTGGAGCTGGTGTTGGGGCCCCAAGGGGTTGGGCCCCTGGAGCTGGTGTTGGGGACCCAGGGGTTAGGGCCCTGGAGCTATGGTTCAGGCGCTCAGGGGTTGGGCCCCTGGAGCTATGGTTCGGGCGCTCAGGGGTTGGGCCCCTGGAGCTGGGGTGGAGGGCCCCAGCGGTTGGGCCCCTGGAGCTGGTGTTGGGGCCCCCAGGGATTGGGCCCCTGGAGCTATGTTTCGGGCGCTCTGGGGTTGGGCCCCTGGAGCTGGTGTTGGGGACCCAGGTTTTAGGCCCGTGGAGCTATGGTTCAGGCACTCAGGGGTTGGACCCCTGGAGCTATGGTTCGGGCGCTCAGGGGTTGGTTCCCTGGAGCTAGGGTCGAGGGCCCCAGGGGTGGGGCCCCTGGAGCTGCTGTTGGGGCCCCCAGGTTTTGAGTTCCTGGAGATTGTGTTGGGGTTCGCAGGGGTTGGGCCCCTGGAGCTGTGGTTGGGCCCCCCAGGGTTTAGGCCCCTGGAGCTATGGTTCGGGCGCTCAGGGGTTGGGCCCCTGGAGCTGGTGTTGGGGCCCCAGGGGTTGGGCCCCTGGAGGTGGTGTTGGGGCCCCAGGGGCTAGGCCCCTGTAGCTATGGTTCGGGCGCTCAGGGATTGGGCCCCTGGAGCTGGTTTTGGGGCCCCCAGGGGTTGGGCCCTTGGAGCTGGTGTTGGGGCCCCCAGGGGTTAGGCCCCTGGAGCTATGGTTCGGGCGCTCAGGGGTTGGGCCGCTGGAGCTGGTGTTGGGGCCCCTGACCTAATGTCACCCCTTGCTCTCCCATCCCCCACACAGACAGTCCCGACTCCATCACAGTAATGCCCAGAGCATTTCACGCATGGAGCAACAGTAACACTGTGTGGCCATGCAGGGTAATGCCCAGAGCATTTCCTGCATGGAGCAAGAGTGACACCGTGTGGCCACATAGGGTAGTGCACAGAGCATTTCCCCGCATGGAGCTATGGTTCGGGAGCTCTGGGGTTGGGCCCCTGTAGCTGGTGTTGGGACTCCCAGGGGTTGGGCCCCTGGAGCTGGTGTTGGGGCCCCAGGGGTTAAGGTTCGGGCGCTCAGGGGTTGGGCCCTTGGAGCTGGCGTGCGGGCCCCCAGGGAATAGGCCCCTAGAGCTATGGTTTGCTCACTCTGGGGTTCTGCCCCTGGAGCTGGTGTTGGGGCTCCCAGGGGTTGGGCTCCTGCAGCTGGTGTTGGGGACCCAGGGGTTAGGCCCCTGGAGCTATGGTTCAGGCGCTCAGGGGTTGGGACCCTGGAGCTGGTTTTGGGGCCTCCAGTGGTTGGGACCCTGGAGCTGCGGTTGGGGCCTCCAGGGGTTAGCCCCTGGATCTTTGGTTCGGCCGCTCATTGGTTGGGCCCCTGGAGCTGGTGTTGGGGCCCCAAGGGGTTGGGCCCCTGGAGCTGGTGTTGGGGACCCAGGGGTTAGGGCCCTGGAGCTATGGTTCAGGCGCTCAGGGGTTGGGCCCCTGGAGCTATGGTTCGGGCGCTCAGGGGTTGGGCCCCTGGAGCTGGGGTGGAGGGCCCCAGCGGTTGGGCCCCTGGAGCTGGTGTTGGGGCCCCCAGGGATTGGGCCCCTGGAGCTATGTTTCGGGCGCTCTGGGGTTGGGCCCCTGGAGCTGGTGTTGGGGACCCAGGTTTTAGGCCCGTGGAGCTATGGTTCAGGCACTCAGGGGTTGGACCCCTGGAGCTATGGTTCGGGCGCTCAGGGGTTGGTTCCCTGGAGCTAGGGTCGAGGGCCCCAGGGGTGGGGCCCCTGGAGCTGCTGTTGGGGCCCCCAGGTTTTGAGTTCCTGGAGATTGTGTTGGGGTTCGCAGGGGTTGGGCCCCTGGAGCTGTGGTTGGGCCCCCCAGGGTTTAGGCCCCTGGAGCTATGGTTCGGGCGCTCAGGGGTTGGGCCCCTGGAGCTGGTGTTGGGGCCCCCAGGGGTTGGGCCCCTGGAGGTGGGGTTGGGGCCCCCGGGGGTTAGGCCCCTATAGCTATGGTTCGGGCGCTCAGGGGTTGGGCCCCTGGAGCTGGTGTTGGGGCCCTCAGGGATTAGGGCCCTGGAGCTATGGTTCAGGCGCTAAGGGTTTGGGACCCTGGAGCTGGTGTTGGGGCCCCCAGGGGTTGGGCCCCTGGAGCTGGTGTTGGGGCCCCAGGGGCTAGGCCCCTGTAGCTATGGTTCGGGCGCTCAGGGATTGGGCCCCTGGAGCTGGTTTTGGGGCCCCCAGGGGTTGGGCCCTTGGAGCTGGTGTTGGGGCCCCCAGGGGTTAGGCCCCTGGAGCTATGGTTCGGGCGCTCAGGGGTTGGGCCGCTGGAGCTGGTGTTGGGGCCCCTGACCTAATGTCACCCCTTGCTCTCCCATCCCCCACACAGACAGTCCCGACTCCATCACAGTAATGCCCAGAGCATTTCACGCATGGAGCAACAGTAACACTGTGTGGCCATGCAGGGTAATGCCCAGAGCATTTCCTGCATGGAGCAAGAGTGACACCGTGTGGCCACATAGGGTAGTGCACAGAGCATTTCCCCGCATGGAGCTATGGTTCGGGAGCTCTGGGGTTGGGCCCCTGTAGCTGGTGTTGGGACTCCCAGGGGTTGGGCCCCTGGAGCTGGTGTTGGGGCCCCAGGGGTTAAGGTTCGGGCGCTCAGGGGTTGGGCCCTTGGAGCTGGCGTGCGGGCCCCCAGGGAATAGGCCCCTAGAGCTATGGTTTGCTCACTCTGGGGTTCTGCCCCTGGAGCTGGTGTTGGGGCTCCCAGGGGTTGGGCTCCTGCAGCTGGTGTTGGGGACCCAGGGGTTAGGCCCCTGGAGCTATGGTTCAGGCGCTCAGGGGTTGGGACCCTGGAGCTGGTTTTGGGGCCTCCAGTGGTTGGGACCCTGGAGCTGCGGTTGGGGCCTCCAGGGGTTAGCCCCTGGATCTTTGGTTCGGCCGCTCATTGGTTGGGCCCCTGGAGCTGGTGTTGGGGCCCCAAGGGGTTGGGCCCCTGGAGCTGGTGTTGGGGACCCAGGGGTTAGGGCCCTGGAGCTATGGTTCAGGCGCTCAGGGGTTGGGCCCCTGGAGCTATGGTTCGGGCGCTCAGGGGTTGGGCCCCTGGAGCTGGGGTGGAGGGCCCCAGCGGTTGGGCCCCTGGAGCTGGTGTTGGGGCCCCCAGGGATTGGGCCCCTGGAGCTATGTTTCGGGCGCTCTGGGGTTGGGCCCCTGGAGCTGGTGTTGGGGACCCAGGTTTTAGGCCCGTGGAGCTATGGTTCAGGCACTCAGGGGTTGGACCCCTGGAGCTATGGTTCGGGCGCTCAGGGGTTGGTTCCCTGGAGCTAGGGTCGAGGGCCCCAGGGGTGGGGCCCCTGGAGCTGCTGTTGGGGCCCCCAGGTTTTGAGTTCCTGGAGATTGTGTTGGGGTTCGCAGGGGTTGGGCCCCTGGAGCTGTGGTTGGGCCCCCCAGGGTTTAGGCCCCTGGAGCTATGGTTCGGGCGCTCAGGGGTTGGGCCCCTGGAGCTGGTGTTGGGGCCCCCAGGGGTTGGGCCCCTGGAGGTGGGGTTGGGGCCCCCGGGGGTTAGGCCCCTATAGCTATGGTTCGGGCGCTCAGGGGTTGGGCCCCTGGAGCTGGTGTTGGGGCCCTCAGGGATTAGGGCCCTGGAGCTATGGTTCAGGCGCTAAGGGTTTGGGACCCTGGAGCTGGTGTTGGGGCCCCCAGGGGTTGGGCCCCTGGAGCTGGTGTTGGGGCCCCAGGGGCTAGGCCCCTGTAGCTATGGTTCGGGCGCTCAGGGATTGGGCCCCTGGAGCTGGTTTTGGGGCCCCCAGGGGTTGGGCCCTTGGAGCTGGTGTTGGGGCCCCCAGGGGTTAGGCCCCTGGAGCTATGGTTCGGGCGCTCAGGGGTTGGGCCGCTGGAGCTGGTGTTGGGGCCCCTGACCTAATGTCACCCCTTGCTCTCCCATCCCCCACACAGACAGTCCCGACTCCATCACAGTAATGCCCAGAGCATTTCACGCATGGAGCAACAGTAACACTGTGTGGCCATGCAGGGTAATGCCCAGAGCATTTCCTGCATGGAGCAAGAGTGACACCGTGTGGCCACATAGGGTAGTGCACAGAGCATTTCCCCGCATGGAGCTATGGTTCGGGAGCTCTGGGGTTGGGCCCCTGTAGCTGGTGTTGGGACTCCCAGGGGTTGGGCCCCTGGAGCTGGTGTTGGGGCCCCAGGGGTTAAGGTTCGGGCGCTCAGGGGTTGGGCCCTTGGAGCTGGCGTGCGGGCCCCCAGGGAATAGGCCCCTAGAGCTATGGTTTGCTCACTCTGGGGTTCTGCCCCTGGAGCTGGTGTTGGGGCTCCCAGGGGTTGGGCTCCTGCAGCTGGTGTTGGGGACCCAGGGGTTAGGCCCCTGGAGCTATGGTTCAGGCGCTCAGGGGTTGGGACCCTGGAGCTGGTTTTGGGGCCTCCAGTGGTTGGGACCCTGGAGCTGCGGTTGGGGCCTCCAGGGGTTAGCCCCTGGATCTTTGGTTCGGCCGCTCATTGGTTGGGCCCCTGGAGCTGGTGTTGGGGCCCCAAGGGGTTGGGCCCCTGGAGCTGGTGTTGGGGACCCAGGGGTTAGGGCCCTGGAGCTATGGTTCAGGCGCTCATGGGTTGGGCCCCTGGAGCTATGGTTCGGGCGCTCAGGGGTTGGGCCCCTGGAGCTGGGGTGGAGGGCCCCAGCGGTTGGGCCCCTGGAGCTGGTGTTGGGGCCCCCAGGGATTGGGCCCCTGGAGCTATGTTTCGGGCGCTCTGGGGTTGGGCCCCTGGAGCTGGTGTTGGGGACCCAGGTTTTAGGCCCGTGGAGCTATGGTTCAGGCACTCAGGGGTTGGACCCCTGGAGCTATGGTTCGGGCGCTCAGGGGTTGGTTCCCTGGAGCTAGGGTCGAGGGCCCCAGGGGTGGGGCCCCTGGAGCTGCTGTTGGGGCCCCCAGGTTTTGAGTTCCTGGAGATTGTGTTGGGGTTCGCAGGGGTTGGGCCCCTGGAGCTGTGGTTGGGCCCCCCAGGGTTTAGGCCCCTGGAGCTATGGTTCGGGCGCTCAGGGGTTGGGCCCCTGGAGCTGGTGTTGGGGCCCCCAGGGGTTGGGCCCCTGGAGGTGGGGTTGGGGCCCCCGGGGGTTAGGCCCCTATAGCTATGGTTCGGGCGCTCAGGGGTTGGGCCCCTGGAGCTGGTGTTGGGGCCCTCAGGGATTAGGGCCCTGGAGCTATGGTTCAGGCGCTAAGGGTTTGGGACCCTGGAGCTGGTGTTGGGGCCCCCAGGGGTTGGGCCCCTGGAGCTGGTGTTGGGGCCCCAGGGGCTAGGCCCCTGTAGCTATGGTTCGGGCGCTCAGGGATTGGGCCCCTGGAGCTGGTTTTGGGGCCCCCAGGGGTTGGGCCCTTGGAGCTGGTGTTGGGGCCCCCAGGGGTTAGGCCCCTGGAGCTATGGTTCGGGCGCTCAGGGGTTGGGCCGCTGGAGCTGGTGTTGGGGCCCCTGACCTAATGTCACCCCTTGCTCTCCCATCCCCCACACAGACAGTCCCGACTCCATCACAGTAATGCCCAGAGCATTTCACGCATGGAGCAACAGTAACACTGTGTGGCCATGCAGGGTAATGCCCAGAGCATTTCCTGCATGGAGCAAGAGTGACACCGTGTGGCCACATAGGGTAGTGCACAGAGCATTTCCCCGCATGGAGCTATGGTTCGGGAGCTCTGGGGTTGGGCCCCTGTAGCTGGTGTTGGGACTCCCAGGGGTTGGGCCCCTGGAGCTGGTGTTGGGGCCCCAGGGGTTAAGGTTCGGGCGCTCAGGGGTTGGGCCCTTGGAGCTGGCGTGCGGGCCCCCAGGGAATAGGCCCCTAGAGCTATGGTTTGCTCACTCTGGGGTTCTGCCCCTGGAGCTGGTGTTGGGGCTCCCAGGGGTTGGGCTCCTGCAGCTGGTGTTGGGGACCCAGGGGTTAGGCCCCTGGAGCTATGGTTCAGGCGCTCAGGGGTTGGGACCCTGGAGCTGGTTTTGGGGCCTCCAGTGGTTGGGACCCTGGAGCTGCGGTTGGGGCCTCCAGGGGTTAGCCCCTGGATCTTTGGTTCGGCCGCTCATTGGTTGGGCCCCTGGAGCTGGTGTTGGGGCCCCAAGGGGTTGGGCCCCTGGAGCTGGTGTTGGGGACCCAGGGGTTAGGGCCCTGGAGCTATGGTTCAGGCGCTCAGGGGTTGGGCCCCTGGAGCTATGGTTCGGGCGCTCAGGGGTTGGGCCCCTGGAGCTGGGGTGGAGGGCCCCAGCGGTTGGGCCCCTGGAGCTGGTGTTGGGGCCCCCAGGGATTGGGCCCCTGGAGCTATGTTTCGGGCGCTCTGGGGTTGGGCCCCTGGAGCTGGTGTTGGGGACCCAGGTTTTAGGCCCGTGGAGCTATGGTTCAGGCACTCAGGGGTTGGACCCCTGGAGCTATGGTTCGGGCGCTCAGGGGTTGGTTCCCTGGAGCTAGGGTCGAGGGCCCCAGGGGTGGGGCCCCTGGAGCTGCTGTTGGGGCCCCCAGGTTTTGAGTTCCTGGAGATTGTGTTGGGGGTTCGCAGGGGTTGGGCCCCTGGAGCTGTGGTTGGGCCCCCCAGGGTTTAGGCCCCTGGAGCTATGGTTCGGGCGCTCAGGGGTTGGGCCCCTGGAGCTGGTGTTGGGGCCCCCAGGGGTTGGGCCCCTGGAGGTGGGGTTGGGGCCCCCGGGGGTTAGGCCCCTATAGCTATGGTTCGGGCGCTCAGGGGTTGGGCCCCTGGAGCTGGTGTTGGGGACCCAGGTTTTAGGCCCGTGGAGCTATGGTTCAGGCACTCAGGGGTTGGACCCCTGGAGCTATGGTTCGGGCGCTCAGGGGTTGGTTCCTGGAGCTAGGGTCGAGGGCCCCAGGGGTGGGGCCCCTGGAGCTGCTGTTGGGGCCCCCAGGTTTTGAGTTCCTGGAGATTGTGTTGGGGTTCGCAGGGGTTGGGCCCCTGGAGCTGTGGTTGGGCCCCCAGGGTTTAGGCCCCTGGAGCTATGGTTCGGGCGCTCAGGGGTTGGGCCCCTGGAGCTGGTGTTGGGGCCCCCAGGGGTTGGGCCCCTGGAGCTGGGTTGGGGCCCCCGGGGTTAGGCCCCTATAGCTATGGTTCGGGCGCTCAGGGGTTGGGCCCCTGGAGCTGGTGTTGGGGACCCAGGTTTTAGGCCCGTGGAGCTATGGTTCAGGCACTCAGGGGTTGGACCCCTGGAGCTATGGTTCGGGCGCTCAGGGGTTGGTTCCCTGGAGCTAGGGTCGAGGGCCCCAGGGGTGGGGCCCCTGGAGCTGCTGTTGGGGCCCCCAGGTTTTGAGTTCCTGGAGATTGTGTTGGGGTTCGCAGGGGTTGGGCCCCTGGAGCTGTGGTTGGGCCCCCCAGGGTTTAGGCCCCTGGAGCTATGGTTCGGGCGCTCAGGGGTTGGGCCCCTGGAGCTGGTGTTGGGGCCCCCAGGGGTTGGGCCCCTGGAGGTGGGGTTGGGGCCCCCGGTATTAGGCCCCTATAGCTATGGTTCGGGCGCTCAGGGGTTGGGCCCCTGGAGCTGGTGTTGGGGCCCTCAGGGATTAGGGCCCTGGAGCTATGGTTCAGGCGCTAAGGGTTTGGGACCCTGGAGCTGGTGTTGGGGCCCCCAGGGGTTGGGCCCCTGGAGCTGGTGTTGGGGCCCCAGGGGCTAGGCCCCTGTAGCTATGGTTCGGGCGCTCAGGGATTGGGCCCCTGGAGCTGGTTTTGGGGCCCCCAGGGGTTGGGCCCTTGGAGCTGGTGTTGGGGCCCCCAGGGGTTAGGCCCCTGGAGCTATGGTTCGGGCGCTCAGGGGTTGGGCCGCTGGAGCTGGTGTTGGGGCCCCTGACCTAATGTCACCCCTTGCTCTCCCATCCCCCACACAGACAGTCCCGACTCCATCACAGTAATGCCCAGAGCATTTCACGCATGGAGCAACAGTAACACTGTGTGGCCATGCAGGGTAATGCCCAGAGCATTTCCTGCATGGAGCAAGAGTGACACCGTGTGGCCACATAGGGTAGTGCACAGAGCATTTCCCCGCATGGAGCTATGGTTCGGGAGCTCTGGGGTTGGGCCCCTGTAGCTGGTGTTGGGACTCCCAGGGGTTGGGCCCCTGGAGCTGGTGTTGGGGCCCCAGGGGTTAAGGTTCGGGCGCTCAGGGGTTGGGCCCTTGGAGCTGGCGTGCGGGCCCCCAGGGAATAGGCCCCTAGAGCTATGGTTTGCTCACTCTGGGGTTCTGCCCCTGGAGCTGGTGTTGGGGCTCCCAGGGGTTGGGCTCCTGCAGCTGGTGTTGGGGACCCAGGGGTTAGGCCCCTGGAGCTATGGTTCAGGCGCTCAGGGGTTGGGACCCTGGAGCTGGTTTTGGGGCCTCCAGTGGTTGGGACCCTGGAGCTGCGGTTGGGGCCTCCAGGGGTTAGCCCCTGGATCTTTGGTTCGGCCGCTCATTGGTTGGGCCCCTGGAGCTGGTGTTGGGGCCCCAAGGGGTTGGGCCCCTGGAGCTGGTGTTGGGGACCCAGGGGTTAGGGCCCTGGAGCTATGGTTCAGGCGCTCAGGGGTTGGGCCCCTGGAGCTATGGTTCGGGCGCTCAGGGGTTGGGCCCCTGGAGCTGGGGTGGAGGGCCCCAGCGGTTGGGCCCCTGGAGCTGGTGTTGGGGCCCCCAGGGATTGGGCCCCTGGAGCTATGTTTCGGGCGCTCTGGGGTTGGGCCCCTGGAGCTGGTGTTGGGGACCCAGGTTTTAGGCCCGTGGAGCTATGGTTCAGGCACTCAGGGGTTGGACCCCTGGAGCTATGGTTCGGGCGCTCAGGGGTTGGTTCCCTGGAGCTAGGGTCGAGGGCCCCAGGGGTGGGGCCCCTGGAGCTGCTGTTGGGGCCCCCAGGTTTTGAGTTCCTGGAGATTGTGTTGGGGTTCGCAGGGGTTGGGCCCCTGGAGCTGTGGTTGGGCCCCCCAGGGTTTAGGCCCCTGGAGCTATGGTTCGGGCGCTCAGGGGTTGGGCCCCTGGAGCTGGTGTTGGGGCCCCCAGGGGTTGGGCCCCTGGAGGTGGGGTTGGGGCCCCCGGGGGTTAGGCCCCTATAGCTATGGTTCGGGCGCTCAGGGGTTGGGCCCCTGGAGCTGGTGTTGGGGCCCTCAGGGATTAGGGCCCTGGAGCTATGGTTCAGGCGCTAAGGGTTTGGGACCCTGGAGCTGGTGTTGGGGCCCCAGGGGTTGGGCCCCTGGAGCTGGTGTTGGGGCCCCAGGGGCTAGGCCCCTGTAGCTATGGTTCGGGCGCTCAGGGATTGGGCCCCTGGAGCTGGTTTTGGGGCCCCCAGGGGTTGGGCCCTTGGAGCTGGTGTTGGGGCCCCCAGGGGTTAGGCCCCTGGAGCTATGGTTCGGGCGCTCAGGGGTTGGGCCGCTGGAGCTGGTGTTGGGGCCCCTGACCTAATGTCACCCCTTGCTCTCCCATCCCCCACACAGACAGTCCCGACTCCATCACAGTAATGCCCAGAGCATTTCACGCATGGAGCAACAGTAACACTGTGTGGCCATGCAGGGTAATGCCCAGAGCATTTCCTGCATGGAGCAAGAGTGACACCGTGTGGCCACATAGGGTAGTGCACAGAGCATTTCCCCGCATGGAGCTATGGTTCGGGAGCTCTGGGGTTGGGCCCCTGTAGCTGGTGTTGGGACTCCCAGGGGTTGGGCCCCTGGAGCTGGTGTTGGGGCCCCAGGGGTTAAGGTTCGGGCGCTCAGGGGTTGGGCCCTTGGAGCTGGCGTGCGGGCCCCCAGGGAATAGGCCCCTAGAGCTATGGTTTGCTCACTCTGGGGTTCTGCCCCTGGAGCTGGTGTTGGGGCTCCCAGGGGTTGGGCTCCTGCAGCTGGTGTTGGGGACCCAGGGGTTAGGCCCCTGGAGCTATGGTTCAGGCGCTCAGGGGTTGGGACCCTGGAGCTGGTTTTGGGGCCTCCAGTGGTTGGGACCCTGGAGCTGCGGTTGGGGCCTCCAGGGGTTAGCCCCTGGATCTTTGGTTCGGCCGCTCATTGGTTGGGCCCCTGGAGCTGGTGTTGGGGCCCCAAGGGGTTGGGCCCCTGGAGCTGGTGTTGGGGACCCAGGGGTTAGGGCCCTGGAGCTATGGTTCAGGCGCTCAGGGGTTGGGCCCCTGGAGCTATGGTTCGGGCGCTCAGGGGTTGGGCCCTGGAGCTGGGGTGGAGGGCCCCAGCGGTTGGGCCCCTGGAGCTGGTGTTGGGGCCCCCAGGGATTGGGCCCCTGGAGCTATGTTTCGGGCGCTCTGGGGTTGGGCCCCTGGAGCTGGTGTTGGGGACCCAGGTTTTAGGCCCGTGGAGCTATGGTTCAGGCACTCAGGGGTTGGACCCCTGGAGCTATGGTTCGGGCGCTCAGGGGTTGGTTCCCTGGAGCTAGGGTCGAGGGCCCCAGGGGTGGGGCCCCTGGAGCTGCTGTTGGGGCCCCCAGGTTTTGAGTTCCTGGAGATTGTGTTGGGGTTCGCAGGGGTTGGGCCCCTGGAGCTGTGGTTGGGCCCCCCAGGGTTTAGGCCCCTGGAGCTATGGTTCGGGCGCTCAGGGGTTGGGCCCCTGGAGCTGGTGTTGGGGCCCCCAGGGGTTGGGCCCCTGGAGGTGGGGTTGGGGCCCCCGGGGGTTAGGCCCCTATAGCTATGGTTCGGGCGCTCAGGGGTTGGGCCCTGGAGCTGGTGTTGGGGCCCTCAGGGATTAGGGCCCTGGAGCTATGGTTCAGGCGCTAAGGGTTTGGGACCCTGGAGCTGGTGTTGGGGCCCCCAGGGGTTGGGCCCCTGGAGCTGGTGTTGGGGCCCCAGGGGTTAGGGCCCTGGAGCTGGTGTTGGGGCCCCTGACCTAATGTCACCCCTTGCTCTCCCATCCCCCACACAGACAGTCCCGACTCCATCACAGTAATGCCCAGAGCATTTCACGCATGGAGCAACAGTAACACTGTGTGGCCATGCAGGGTAATGCCCAGAGCATTTCCTGCATGGAGCAAGAGTGACACCGTGTGGCCACATAGGGTAGTGCACAGAGCATTTCCCCGCATGGAGCTATGGTTCGGGAGCTCTGGGGTTGGGCCCCTGTAGCTGGTGTTGGGACTCCCAGGGGTTGGGCCCCTGGAGCTGGTGTTGGGGCCCCAGGGGTTAAGGTTCGGGCGCTCAGGGGTTGGGCCCTTGGAGCTGGCGTGCGGGCCCCCAGGGAATAGGCCCCTAGAGCTATGGTTTGCTCACTCTGGGGTTCTGCCCCTGGAGCTGGTGTTGGGGCTCCCAGGGGTTGGGCTCCTGCAGCTGGTGTTGGGGACCCAGGGGTTAGGCCCCTGGAGCTATGGTTCAGGCGCTCAGGGGTTGGGACCCTGGAGCTGGTTTTGGGGCCTCCAGTGGTTGGGACCCTGGAGCTGCGGTTGGGGCCTCCAGGGGTTAGCCCCTGGATCTTTGGTTCGGCCGCTCATTGGTTGGGCCCCTGGAGCTGGTGTTGGGGCCCCAAGGGGTTGGGCCCCTGGAGCTGGTGTTGGGGACCCAGGGGTTAGGGCCCTGGAGCTATGGTTCAGGCGCTCAGGGGTTGGGCCCCTGGAGCTATGGTTCGGGCGCTCAGGGGTTGGGCCCCTGGAGCTGGGGTGGAGGGCCCCAGCGGTTGGGCCCCTGGAGCTGGTGTTGGGGCCCCCAGGGATTGGGCCCCTGGAGCTATGTTTCGGGCGCTCTGGGGTTGGGCCCCTGGAGCTGGTGTTGGGGACCCAGGTTTTAGGCCCGTGGAGCTATGGTTCAGGCACTCAGGGGTTGGACCCCTGGAGCTATGGTTCGGGCGCTCAGGGGTTGGTTCCCTGGAGCTAGGGTCGAGGGCCCCAGGGGTGGGGCCCCTGGAGCTGCTGTTGGGGCCCCCAGGTTTTGAGTTCCTGGAGATTGTGTTGGGGTTCGCAGGGGTTGGGCCCCTGGAGCTGTGGTTGGGCCCCCCAGGGTTTAGGCCCCTGGAGCTATGGTTCGGGCGCTCAGGGGTTGGGCCCCTGGAGCTGGTGTTGGGGCCCCCAGGGGTTGGGCCCCTGGAGGTGGGGTTGGGGCCCCCGGGGGTTAGGCCCCTATAGCTATGGTTCGGGCGCTCAGGGGTTGGGCCCCTGGAGCTGGTGTTGGGGCCCTCAGGGATTAGGGCCCTGGAGCTATGGTTCAGGCGCTAAGGGTTTGGGACCCTGGAGCTGGTGTTGGGGCCCCCAGGGGTTGGGCCCCTGGAGCTGGTGTTGGGGCCCCAGGGGCTAGGCCCCTGTAGCTATGGTTCGGGCGCTCAGGGATTGGGCCCCTGGAGCTGGTTTTGGGGCCCCCAGGGGTTGGGCCCTTGGAGCTGGTGTTGGGGCCCCCAGGGGTTAGGCCCCTGGAGCTATGGTTCGGGCGCTCAGGGGTTGGGCCGCTGGAGCTGGTGTTGGGGCCCCTGACCTAATGTCACCCCTTGCTCTCCCATCCCCCACACAGACAGTCCCGACTCCATCACAGTAATGCCCAGAGCATTTCACGCATGGAGCAACAGTAACACTGTGTGGCCATGCAGGGTAATGCCCAGAGCATTTCCTGCATGGAGCAAGAGTGACACCGTGTGGCCACATAGGGTAGTGCACAGAGCATTTCCCCGCATGGAGCTATGGTTCGGGAGCTCTGGGGTTGGGCCCCTGTAGCTGGTGTTGGGACTCCCAGGGGTTGGGCCCCTGGAGCTGGTGTTGGGGCCCCAGGGGTTAAGGTTCGGGCGCTCAGGGGTTGGGCCCTTGGAGCTGGCGTGCGGGCCCCCAGGGAATAGGCCCCTAGAGCTATGGTTTGCTCACTCTGGGGTTCTGCCCCTGGAGCTGGTGTTGGGGCTCCCAGGGGTTGGGCTCCTGCAGCTGGTGTTGGGGACCCAGGGGTTAGGCCCCTGGAGCTATGGTTCAGGCGCTCAGGGGTTGGGACCCTGGAGCTGGTTTTGGGGCCTCCAGTGGTTGGGACCCTGGAGCTGCGGTTGGGGCCTCCAGGGGTTAGCCCCTGGATCTTTGGTTCGGCCGCTCATTGGTTGGGCCCCTGGAGCTGGTGTTGGGGCCCCAAGGGGTTGGGCCCCTGGAGCTGGTGTTGGGGACCCAGGGGTTAGGGCCCTGGAGCTATGGTTCAGGCGCTCAGGGGTTGGGCCCCTGGAGCTATGGTTCGGGCGCTCAGGGGTTGGGCCCCTGGAGCTGGGGTGGAGGGCCCCAGCGGTTGGGCCCCTGGAGCTGGTGTTGGGGCCCCCAGGGATTGGGCCCCTGGAGCTATGTTTCGGGCGCTCTGGGGTTGGGCCCCTGGAGCTGGTGTTGGGGACCCAGGTTTTAGGCCCGTGGAGCTATGGTTCGGGCGCTCAGGGGTTGGTTCCCTGGAGCTAGGGTCGAGGGGCCCAGGGGTGGGGCCCCTGGAGCTGCTGTTGGGGCCCCCAGGTTTTGAGTTCCTGGAGATTGTGTTGGGGTTCGCAGGGGTTGGGCCCCTGGAGCTGTGGTTGGGCCCCCCAGGGTTTAGGCCCCTGGAGCTATGGTTCGGGCGCTCAGGGGTTGGGCCCCTGGAGCTGGTGTTGGGGCCCCCAGGGGTTGGGCCCCTGGAGGTGGGGTTGGGGCCCCGGGGGTTAGGCCCCTATAGCTATGGTTCGGGCGCTCAGGGGTTGGGCCCCTGGAGCTGGGTTGGGGCCCTCAGGGATTAGGGCCCTGGAGCTATGGTTCAGGCGCTAAGGGTTTGGGACCCTGGAGCTGGTGTTGGGGCCCCCAGGGGTTGGGCCCCTGGAGCTGGTGTTGGGGCCCCAGGGGCTAGGCCCCTGTAGCTATGGTTCGGGCGCTCAGGGATTGGGCCCCTGGAGCTGGTTTTGGGGCCCCCAGGGGTTGGGCCCTTGGAGCTGGTGTTGGGGCCCCCAGGGGTTAGGCCCCTGGAGCTATGGTTCGGGCGCTCAGGGGTTGGGCCGCTGGAGCTGGTGTTGGGGCCCCTGACCTAATGTCACCCCTTGCTCTCCCATCCCCCACACAGACAGTCCCGACTCCATCACAGTAATGCCCAGAGCATTTCACGCATGGAGCAACAGTAACACTGTGTGGCCATGCAGGGTAATGCCCAGAGCATTTCCTGCATGGAGCAAGAGTGACACCGTGTGGCCACATAGGGTAGTGCACAGAGCATTTCCCCGCATGGAGCTATGGTTCGGGAGCTCTGGGGTTGGGCCCCTGTAGCTGGTGTTGGGACTCCCAGGGGTTGGGCCCCTGGAGCTGGTGTTGGGGCCCCAGGGGTTAAGGTTCGGGCGCTCAGGGGTTGGGCCCTTGGAGCTGGCGTGCGGGCCCCCAGGGAATAGGCCCCTAGAGCTATGGTTTGCTCACTCTGGGGTTCTGCCCCTGGAGCTGGTGTTGGGGCTCCCAGGGGTTGGGCTCCTGCAGCTGGTGTTGGGGACCCAGGGGTTAGGCCCCTGGAGCTATGGTTCAGGCGCTCAGGGGTTGGGACCCTGGAGCTGGTTTTGGGGCCTCCAGTGGTTGGGACCCTGGAGCTGCGGTTGGGGCCTCCAGGGGTTAGCCCCTGGATCTTTGGTTCGGCCGCTCATTGGTTGGGCCCCTGGAGCTGGTGTTGGGGCCCCAAGGGGTTGGGCCCCTGGAGCTGGTGTTGGGGACCCAGGGGTTAGGGCCCTGGAGCTATGGTTCAGGCGCTCAGGGGTTGGGCCCCTGGAGCTATGGTTCGGGCGCTCAGGGGTTGGGCCCCTGGAGCTGGGGTGGAGGGCCCCAGCGGTTGGGCCCCTGGAGCTGGTGTTGGGGCCCCCAGGGATTGGGCCCCTGGAGCTATGTTTCGGGCGCTCTGGGGTTGGGCCCCTGGAGCTGGTGTTGGGGACCCAGGTTTTAGGCCCGTGGAGCTATGGTTCAGGCACTCAGGGGTTGGACCCCTGGAGCTATGGTTCGGGCGCTCAGGGGTTGGTTCCCTGGAGCTAGGGTCGAGGGCCCCAGGGGTGGGGCCCCTGGAGCTGCTGTTGGGGCCCCCAGGTTTTGAGTTCCTGGAGATTGTGTTGGGGTTCGCAGGGGTTGGGCCCCTGGAGCTGTGGTTGGGCCCCCCAGGGTTTAGGCCCCTGGAGCTATGGTTCGGGCGCTCAGGGGTTGGGCCCCTGGAGCTGGTTTTGGGGCCCCCAGGGGTTGGGCCCTTGGAGCTGGTGTTGGGGCCCCCAGGGGTTAGGCCCCTGGAGCTATGGTTCGGGCGCTCAGGGGTTGGGCCGCTGGAGCTGGTGTTGGGGCCCCTGACCTAATGTCACCCCTTGCTCTCCCATCCCCCACACAGACAGTCCCGACTCCATCACAGTAATGCCCAGAGCATTTCACGCATGGAGCAACAGTAACACTGTGTGGCCATGCAGGGTAATGCCCAGAGCATTTCCTGCATGGAGCAAGAGTGACACCGTGTGGCCACATAGGGTAGTGCACAGAGCATTTCCCCGCATGGAGCTATGGTTCGGGAGCTCTGGGGTTGGGCCCCTGTAGCTGGTGTTGGGACTCGCAGGGGTTGGGCCCCTGGAGCTGGTGTTGGGGCCCCAGGGGTTAAGGTTCGGGCGCTCAGGGGTTGGGCCCTTGGAGCTGGCGTGCGGGCCCCCAGGGAATAGGCCCCTAGAGCTATGGTTTGCTCACTCTGGGGTTCTGCCCCTGGAGCTGGTGTTGGGGCTCCCAGGGGTTGGGCTCCTGCAGCTGGTGTTGGGGACCCAGGGGTTAGGCCCCTGGAGCTATGGTTCAGGCGCTCAGGGGTTGGGACCCTGGAGCTGGTTTTGGGGCCTCCAGTGGTTGGGACCCTGGAGCTGCGGTTGGGGCCTCCAGGGGTTAGCCCCTGGGTCTTTGGTTCGGCCGCTCATTGGTTGGGCCCCTGGAGCTGGTGTTGGTTCCCCAAGGGGTTGGGCCCCTGGAGCTGGTGTTGGGGCCCCCAGGGATTGGGCCCCTGGAGCTATGTTTCGGGCGCTCTGGGGTTGGGCCCCTGGAGCTGGTGTTGGGGACCCAGGTTTTAGGCCCGTGGAGCTATGGTTCAGGCACTCAGGGGTTGGACCCCTGGAGCTATGGTTCGGGCGCTCAGGGGTTGGTTCCCTGGAGCTAGGGTCGAGGGCCCCAGGGGTGGGGCCCCTGGAGCTGCTGTTGGGGCCCCCAGGTTTTGAGTTCCTGGAGATTGTGTTGGGGTTCGCAGGGGTTGGGCCCCTGGAGCTGTGGTTGGGCCCCCCAGGGTTTAGGCCCCTGGAGCTATGGTTCGGGCGCTCAGGGGTTGGACCCCTGGAGCTGCTGTTGGGGCCCCCAGGGGTTGGGCCCCTGGAGGTGGGATTGGGGCCCCCGGGGGTTAGGCCCCTATAGCTATGGTTCGGGCGCTCAGGGGTTGGGCCCCTGCAGCTGGTGTTGGGGACCCAGGTTTTAGGCCCGTGGAGCTATGGTTCAGGCACTCAGGGGTTGGACCCCTGGAGCTATGGTTCGGGCGCTCAGGGGTTGGTTCCCTGGAGCTAGGGTCGAGGGCCCCAGGGGTGGGGCCCCTGGAGCTGCTGTTGGGGCCCCCAGGTTTTGAGTTCCTGGAGATTGTGTTGGGGTTCTCAGGGGTTGGGCCCCTGGAGCTGTGGTTGGGCCCCCCAGGGTTTAGGCCCCTGGAGCTATGGTTCGGGCGCTCAGGGGTTGGGCCCCTGGAGCTGGTGTTGGGGCCCCCAGGGGTTGGGCCCCTGGAGGTGGGGTTGGGGCCCCCGGGGGTTAGGCCCCTGGAGCTATGGTTCAGGCGCTAAGGGTTTGGGACCCTGGAGCTGGTGTTGGGGCCCTCAGGGATTAGGCCCCTGGAGCTATGGTTCAGGCACTAAGGGTTTGGGACCCTGGAGCTGGTGTTGGGGCCCCCAGGGGTTGGGCCCCTGGAGCTGGTGTTGGGGCCCCAGGGGCTAGGCCCCTGTAGCTATGGTTTGGGCGCTCAGGGATTGGGCCGCTGGAGCTGGTTTTGGGGCCCCCAGGGGTTGGGCCCTTGGAGCTGGTGTTGGGGCCCCCAGGGGTTAGGCCCCTGGAGCTATGGTTCGAGCGCTCAGGGGTTGGGCCGCTGGAGCTGGTGTTGGGGCCCCTGACCTAATGTCACCCCTTGCTCTCCCATCCCCCACACAGACAGTCCCGACTCCATCACAGTAATGCCCAGAGCATTTCACGCATGGAGCAACAGTAACACTGTGTGGCCATGCAGGGTAATGCCCAGAGCATTTCCTGCATGGAGCAAGAGTGACACCGTGTGGCCACATAGGGTAGTGCACAGAGCATTTCCCCGCATGGAGCTATGGTTCGGGAGCTCTGGGGTTGGGCCCCTGTACCTCGTGTTGGGGCCCCAGGGGCTAGGCCCCTGGAGCTATGGTTCAGGCGCTCAGGGGTTGGGACCCTGGAGCTGGTTTTGGGGCCTCCAGTGGTTGGGACCCTGGAGCTGCGGTTGGGGGCCTCCAGGGGTTAGCCCCTGGATCTTTGGTTCGGCCGCTCATTGGTTGGGCCCCTGGAGCTGGTGTTGGGGCCCCAAGGGGTTGGGCCCCTGGAGCTGGTGTTGGGGCCCCCAGGGATTGGGCCCCTGGAGCTATGTTTCGGGCGCTCTGGGTTTGGGCCCCTGGAGCTGGTGTTGGGGACCCAGGTTTTAGGCCCGTGGAGCTATGGTTCAGGCACTCAGGGGTTGGACCCCTGGAGCTATGGTTCGGGCGCTCAGGGGTTGGTTCCCTGGAGCTAGGGTCGAGGGCCCCAGGGGTGGGGCCCCTGGATCTGCTGTTGGGTCCCCAGGTTTTGAGTTCCTGGAGATTGTGTTGGGGTTCGCAGGGGTTGGGCCCCTGGAGCTGTGGTTGGGCCCCCCAGGGTTTAGGCCCCTGGAGCTATGGTTCGGGCGCTCAGGGGTTGGGCCCCTGGAGCTGGTGTTGGGGCCCCCAGGGGTTGGGCCCCTGGAGGTGGGATTGGGGCCCCCGGGGGTTAGGCCCCTATAGCTATGGTTCGGGCGCTCAGGGGTTGGGCCCCTGGAGCTGGTGTTGGGGACCCAGGTTTTAGGCCCGTGGAGCTATGGTTCAGGCACTCAGGGGTTGGACCCCTGGAGCTATGGTTCGGGCGCTCAGGGGTTGGTTCCCTGGAGCTAGGGTCGAGGGCCCCAGGGGTGGGGCCCCTGGAGCTGCTGTTGGGGCCCCCAGGTTTTGAGTTCCTGGAGATTGTGTTGGGGTTCGCAGGGGTTGGGCCCCTGGAGCTGTGGTTGGGCCCCCCAGGGTTTAGGCCCCTGGAGCTATGGTTCGGGTGCTCAGGGGTTGGGCCCCTGGAGCTGGTGTTGGGGCCCCCAGGGGTTGGGCCCCTGGAGGTGGGGTTGGGGCCCCCGGGGGTTAGGCCCCTATAGCTATGGTTCGGGCGCTCAGGTGTTGGGCCCCTGGAGCTGGAGTTGGGGCCCTCAGGGATTAGGCCCCTGGAGCTATGGTTCAGGCACTAAGGGTTTGGGACCCTGCAGCTGGTGTTGGGGCCCCCAGGGGTTGGGCCCCTGGAGCTGGTGTTGGGGCCCCAGGGGCTAGGCCCCTGTAGCTATGGTTCGGGCGCTCAGCGATTGGGCCCCTGGAGCTGGTGTTGGGGCCCCTGACCTAATGTTACCCCTTGCTCTCCCATCCCCCACACAGACAGTCCCGACTCCATCACAGTAATGCCCAGAGCATTTCACGCATGGAGCAACAGTAACACTGTGTGGCCATGCAGGGTAATGCCCAGAGCATTTCCTGCATGGAGCAAGAGTGACACCGTGTGGCCACATAGGGTAGTGCACAGAGCATTTCCCCGCATGGAGCTATGGTTCGGGAGCTCTGGGGTTGGGCCCCTGTAGCTGGTGTTGGGACTCCCAGGGGTTGGGCCCCTGGAGCTGGTGTTGGGGCCCCAGGGGTTAAGGTTCTGGCACTCAGGGGTTGGGCCCTTGGAGCTGGCGTGCGGGCCCCCAGGGAATAGGCCCCTAGAGCTATGGTTTGCTCACTCTGGGGTTCTGCCCCTGGAGCTGGTGTTGGGGCTCCCAGGGGTTGGGCTCCTGCAGCTGGTGTTGGGGACCCAGGGGTTAGGCCCCTGGAGCTATGGTTCAGGCGCTCAGGGGTTGGGACCCTGGAGCTGGTTTTGGGGCCTCCAGTGGTTGGGACCCTGGAGCTGCGGTTGGGGCCTCCAGGGGTTAGCCCCTGGATCTTTGGTTCGGCCGCTCAATGGTTGGGCCCCTGGAGCTGGTGTTGGGGCCCCAAGGGGTTTGGCCCCTGGAGCTGGTGTTGGGGACCCAGGGGTTAGGGCCCTGGAGCTATGGTTCAGGCGCTCAGGGGTTGGGCCCCTGGAGCTATGGTTCGGGCGCTCAGGGGTTGGGCCCCTGGAGCTGGGGTGGAGGGCCCCAGCGGTTGGGCCCCTGGAGCTGGTGTTGGGGCCCCCAGGGATTGGGCCCCTGGAGCTATGTTTCGGGCGCTCTGGGGTTGGGCCCCTGGAGCTGGTGTTTGGGACCCAGGTTTTAGGCCCGTGGAGCTATGGTTCAGGCACTCAGGGGTTGGACCCCTGGAGCTATGGTTCGGGCGCTCAGGGGTTGGTTCCCTGGAGCTAGGGTCGAGGGCCCCAGGGGTGGGGCCCCTGGAGCTGCTGTTGGGGCCCCCAGGTTTTGAGTTCCTGGAGATTGTGTTGGGGTTCGCAGGGGTTGGGCCCCTGGTGCTGTGGTTGGGCCCCCCAGGGTTTAGGCCCCTGGAGCTATGGTTCGGGCGCTCAGGGGATGGGCCCCTGGAGCTGGTGTTGGGGCCCCCAGGGGTTGGGCCCCTGGAGGTGGGGTTGGGGCCCCCGGGGGTTAGGCCCCTATAGCTATGGTTCGGGCGCTCAGGTGTTGGGCCCCTGGAGCTGGTGTTGGGGCCCTCAGGGATTAGGCCCCTGGAGCTATGGTTCAGGCGCTAAGGGTTTGGGACCCTGGAGCTGGTGTTGGGGCCCCCAGGGGTTGGGCCCCTGGAGCTGGTGTTTGGGCCCTCAGGGATTAGGGCCCTGGAGCTATGGTTCAGGCGCTAAGGGTTTGGGCCCCTGGAGCTGGTTTTGGGGCCCCCAGGGGTTGGGCCCTTGGAGCTGGTGTTGGGGCCCCCAGGGGTTAGGCCCCTGGAGCTATGGTTCGGGCGCTCAGGGGTTGGGCCGCTGGAGCTGGTGTTGGGGCCCCTGACCTAATGTCACCCCTTGCTCTCCCATCCCCCACACAGACAGTCCCGACTCCATCACAGTAATGCCCAGAGCATTTCACGCATGGAGCAACAGTAACACTGTGTGGCCATGCAGGGTAATGCCCAGAGCATTTCCTGCATGGAGCAAGAGTGACACCGTGTGGCCACATAGGGTAGTGCACAGAGCATTTCCCCGCATGGAGCTATGGTTCGGGAGCTCTGGGGTTGGGCCCCTGTAGCTGGTGTTGGGACTCGCAGGGGTTGGGCCCCTAGAGCTGGTGTTGGGGCCCCAGGGGTTAAGGTTCGGGCGCTCAGGGGTTGGGCCCTTGGAGCTGGCGTGCAGGCCCCCAGGGAATAGGCCCCTAGAGCTATGGTTTGCTCACTCTGGGGTTCTGCCCCTGGAGCTGGTGTTGGGGCTCCCAGGGGTTGGGCTCCTGCAGCTGGTGTTGGGGACCCAGGGGTTAGGCCCCTGGAGCTATGGTTCAGGCGCTCAGGGGTTGGGACCCTGGAGCTGGTTTTGGGGCCTCCAGTGGTTGGGACCCTGGAGCTGCGGTTGGGGCCTCCAGGGGTTAGCCCCTGGATCTTTGGTTCGGCCGCTCATTGGTTGGACCCCTGGAGCTGGTGTTGGGGACCCAGGGGTTAGGGCCCTGGAGCTATGGTTCAGGCGCTCAGGGGTTGGGCCCCTGGAGCTATGGTTCGGGCGCTCAGGGGTTGGGCCCCTGGAGCTGGGGTGGAGGGCCCCAGCGGTTGGGCCCCTGGAGCTGGTGTTGGGGCCACCAGGGATTGGGCCCCTGGAGCTATGTTTCGGGCGCTCTGGGGTTGGGCCCCTGGAGCTGGTGTTGGGGACCCAGGTTTTAGGCCCGTGGAGCTATGGTTCAGGCACTCAGGGGTTGGACCCCTGGAGCTATGGTTCGGGCGCTCAGGGGTTGGTTCCCTGGAGCTAGGGTCGAGGGCCCCAGGGGTGGGGCCCCTGGAGCTGCTGTTGGGGCCCCCAGGTTATGAGTTCCTGGAGATTGTGTTGGGGTTCGCAGGGGTTGGGCCCCTGGAGCTGTGGTTGGGCCCCCCAGGGTTTAGGCCCCTGGAGCTATGGTTCGGGCGCTCAGGGGTTGGGCCCCTGGAGCTGGTGTTGGGGCCCCCAGGGGTTGGGCCCCTGTAGGTGGGGTTGGGGCCCCCGGGGGTTAGGCCCCTATAGCTATGGTTCGGGCGCTCAGGGGTTGGGCCCCTGGAGCTGGTGTTGGGGCCCTCAGGGATTAGGGCCCTGGAGCTATGGTTCAGGCGCTAAGCGTTTGGGACCCTGGAGCTGGTGTTGGGGCCCCCAGGGGTTGGGCCCCTGGAGCTGGTGTTGGGGCCCCAGGGGCTAGGCCCCTGTAGCTATGGTTCGGGCGCTCAGGGATTGGGCCCCTGGAGCTGGTTTTGGGGCCCCCAGGGGTTGGGCCCTTGGAGCTGGTGTTGGGGCCCCCAGGGGTTAGGCCCCTGGAGCTATGGTTCGGGCGGTCAGGGGTTGGGCCGCTGGAGCTGGTGTTGGGGCCCCTGACCTAATGTCACCCCTTGCTCTCCCATCAACCACACAGACAGTCCCGACTCCATCACAGTAATGCCCAGAGCATTTCACGCATGGTGCAACAGTAACACTGTGTGGCCATGCAGGGTAATGCCCAGAGCATTTCCTGCATGGAGCAAGAGTGACACCGTGTGGCCACATAGGGTAGTGCACAGAGCATTTCCCCGCATGGAGCTATGGTTCGGGAGCTCTGGGGTTGGGCCCCTGTAGCTGGTGTTGGGACTCCCAGGGGTTGGGCCCCTGGAGCTGGTGTTGGGGCCCCAGGGGTTAAGGTTCGGGCGCTCAGGGGTTGGGCCCTTGGAGCTGGCATGCGGGCCCCCAGGGAATAGGCCCCTAGAGCTATGATTTGCTCACTCTGGGGTTCTGCCCCTGGAGCTGGTGTTGGGGCTCCCAGGGGTTGGGCTACTGCAGCTGGTGTTGGGGACCCAGGGGTTAGGCCCCTGGAGCTATGGTTCAGGCGCTCAGGGGTTGGGACCCTGGAGCTGGTTTTGGGGCCTCCAGTGGTTGGGACCCTGGAGCTGCGGTTGGGGCCTCCAGGGGTTAGCCCCTGGATATTTGGTTCGGCCGCTCATTGGTTGGGCCCCTGGAGCTGGTGTTGGGGCCCCAAGGGGTTGGGCCCCTGGAGCTGGTGTTGGGGCCCCAGGGGCTAGGCCCCTGTAGCTATGGTTCGGGCGCTCAGGGATTGGGCCCCTGGAGCTGGTTTTGGGGCCCCCAGGGGTTGGGCCCTTGGAGCTGGTGTTGGGGCCCCCAGGGGTTAGGCCCCTGGAGCTATGGTTCGGGCGCTCAGGGGTTGGGCCGCTGGAGCTATGGTTCGGGCGCTCAGGGGTTGGGCCCCTGGAGCTGGGGTGGAGGGCCCCAGCGGTTGGGCCCCTGGAGCTGGTGTTGGGGCCCCCAGGGATTGGGCCCCTGGAGCTATGTTTCGGGCGCTCTGGGGTTGGGCCCCTGGAGCTGGTGTTGGGGACCCAGGTTTTAGGCCCGTGGAGCTATGGTTCAGGCACTCAGGGGTTGGACCCCTGGAGCTATGGTTCGGGCGCTCAGGGGTTGGTTCCCTGGAGCTAGGGTCGAGGGCCCCAGGGGTGGGGCCCCTGGAGCTGCTGTTGGGGCCCCCAGGTTTTGAGTTCCTGGAGATTGTGTTGGGGTTCGCAGGGGTTGGGCCCCTGGAGCTGTGGTTGGGCCCCCCAGGGTTTAGGCTCCTGGAGCTATGGTTCGGGCGCTCAGGGGTTGGGCCCCTGGAGCTGGTGTTGGGGCCCCCAGGGGTTGGGCCCCTGGAGGTGGGGTTGGGGCCCCCGGGGGTTAGGCCCCTATAGCTATGGTTCGGGCGCTCAGGGGTTGGGCCCCTGGAGCTGGAGTTGGGGCCCTCAGGGATTAGGCCCCTGGAGCTATGGTTCAGGTACTAAGGGTTTGGGACCCTGCAGCTGGTGTTGGGGCCCCCAGGGTTGGGCCCCTGGAGGTGGGGTTGGGGCCCCCGGGGGTTAGGCCCCTATAGCTATGGTTCGGGCGCTCAGGGGTTGGGCCCCTGGAGCTGGTGTTGGGGCCCTCAGGGATTAGGGCCCTGGAGCTATGGTTCAGGCGCTAAGGGTTTGGGACCCTGGAGCTGGTGTTGGGCCCCCAGGGGTTGGGCCCCTGGAGCTGGTGTTGGGGCCCCAGGGGCTAGGCCCCTGTAGCTATGGTTCGGGCGCTCAGGGATTGGGCCCCTGGAGCTGGTTTTGGGTCCCCCAGGGGTTGGGCCCTTGGAGCTGGTGTTGGGGCCCCCAGGGGTTAGGCCCCTGGAGCTATGGTTCGGGCGCTCAGGGGTTGGGCCGCTGGAGCTGGTGTTGGGGCCCCTGACCTAATGTCACCCCTTGCTCTCCCATCCCCCACACAGACAGTCCCGACTCCATCACAGTAATGCCCAGAGCATTTCACGCATGGAGCAACAGTAACACTGTGTGGCCATGCAGGGTTATGCCCAGAGCATTTCCTGCATGGAGCAAGAGTGACACCGTGTGGCCACATAGGGTAGTGCACAGAGCATTTCCCCGCATGGAGCTATGGTTCGGGAGCTCTGGGGTTGGGCCCCTGTAGCTGGTGTTGGGACTCGCAGGGGTTGGGCCCCTGGAGCTGGTGTTGGGGCCCCAGGGGTTAAGGTTCGGGCGCTCCGGGGTTGGGCCCTTGGAGCTGGCGTGCGGGCCCCCAGGGAATAGGCCCCTAGAGCTATGGTTTGCTCACTCTGGGGTTCTGCCCCTGGAGCTGGTGTTGGGGCTCCCAGGGGTTGGGCTCCTGCAGCTGGTGTTGGGGACCCAGGGGTTAGGCCCCTGGAGCTATGGTTCAGGCGCTCAGGGGTTGGGACCCTGGAGCTGGTTTTGGGGCCTCCAGTGGTTGGGACCCTGGAGATGCGGTTGGGGCCTCCAGGGGTTAGCCCCTGGATCTTTGGTTCGGCCGCTCATTGGTTGGGCCCCTGGAGCTGGTGTTGGGGCCCCAAGGGGTTGGGCCCCTGGAGCTGGTGTTGGGGACCCAGGGGTTAGGGCCCTGGAGCTATGGTTCAGGCGCTCAGGGGTTGGGCCCCTGGAGCTATGGTTCAGGCGCTCAGGGGTTGGGCCCCTGGAGCTGGTGTTGGGGCCCCCAGGGGTTGGGCCCCTGGAGGTGGGATTGGGGCCCCCGAGGGTTAGGCCCCTATAGCTATGGTTCGGGCGCTCAGGGGTTGGGCCCCTGGAGCTGGTGTTTGGGACCCAGGTTTTAGGCCCGTGGAGCTATGGTTCAGGCACTCAGGGGTTGGACCCCTGGAGCTATGGTTCGGGCGCTCAGGGGTTGGTTCCCTGGAGCTAGGGTCGAGGGCCCCAGGGGTGGGGCCCCTGGAGCTGCTGTTGGGGCCCCCAGGTTTTGAGTTCCTGTAGATTGTGTTGGGGTTCGCAGGGGTTGGGCCCCTGGAGCTGTGGTTGGGCCCCCCAGGGTTTAGGCCCCTGGAGCTATGGTTCGGGCGCTCAGCGGTTGGGCCCCTGGAGCTGGTGTTGGGGCCCCTAGGCGTTGGGCCCCTGGAGGTGGGGTTGGGGCCCCCGGGGGTTAGGCCCCTATAGCTATGGTTCGGGAGCTCAGGGGTTGGGCCCCTGGAGCTGGTGTTGGGGCCCCCAGGGGTTGGGCCCCTGGAGGTGGGGTTGGGGTCCCCGGGGGTTAGGCCCCTATAGCTATGGTTCGGGCGCTCAGGGGTTGGGCCCCTGGAGGTGGTGTTGGGGCCCTCAGGGATTATGCCCCTGGAGCTATGGTTCGGGCACTAAGGGTTTGGGACCCTGCAGCTGGTGTTGGGGCCCCCAGGGGTTGGGCCCCTGGAGGTGGGATTGGGGCCCCCGGGGGTTAGGCCCCTGTACTTATGGTTCGGGCGCTCAGCGATTGGGCCGCTGGAGCTGGTGTTGGGGCCCCTGACCTAATGTCACCCCTTGCTCTCCCATCCCCCACACAGACAGTCCCGACTCCATCACAGTAATGCCCAGAGCATTTCACGCATGGTGCAACAGTAACACTGTGTGGCCATGCAGGGTAATGCCCAGAGCATTTCCTGCATGGAGCAAGAGTGACACCGTGTGGCCACATAAGGTAGGGCACAGAGCATTTCCCCGCATGGAGCTATGGTTCGGGAGCTCTGGGGTTGGGCCCCTGTAGCTGGTGTTGGGACTCCCAGGGGTTGGGCCCCTGGAGCTGGTGTTGGGGCCCCAGGGGTTAAGGTTCGGGCGCTCAGGGGTTGGGCCCTTGGAGCTGGCGTGCGGGCCCCCAGGGAATAGGCCCCTAGAGCTATGATTTGCTCACTCTGGGGTTCTGCCCCTGGAGCTGGTGTTGGGGCTCCCAGGGGTTGGGCTACTGCAGCTGGTGTTGCGGACCCAGGGGTTAGGCCCCTGGAGCTATGGTTCAGGCGCTCAGGGGTTGGGACCCTGGAGCTGGTTTTGGGGCCTCCAGTGGTTGGGACCCTGGAGCTGCGGTTGGGGCCTCCAGGGGTTAGCCCCTGGATCTTTGGTTCGGCCGCTCATTGGTTGGGCCCCTGGAGCTGGTGTTGGGGCCCCAAGGGGTTGGGCCCCTGGAGCTGGTGTTGGGGCCCCAGGGGCTAGGCCACTGTAGCTATGGTTCGGGCGCTCAGGGATTGGGCCCCTGGAGCTGGTTTTGGGGCCCCCAGGGGTTGGGCCCTTGGAGCTGGTGTTGGGGCCCACAGGGGTTAGGCCCCTGGAGCTATGGTTCGGGCGCTCAGGGGTTGGGCCGCTGGAGCTATGGTTCGGGCGCTCAGGGGTTGGGCCCCTGGAGCTGGGGTGGAGGGCCCCAGCGGTTGGGCCCCTGGAGCTGGTGTTGGGGCCCCCAGGGATTGGGCCCCTGGGGCTATGTTTCGGGCGCTCAGGGGTTGGGCCCCTTTAGCTGGTGTTGGGGCCCCCAGGGGTTGGGCCCCTGTAGGTGGGATTGGGGCCCCCGAGGGTTAGGCCCCTATAGCTATGGTTCGGGCGCTCAGGGGTTGGGCCCCTGGAGCTGGTGTTGGGGACCCAGGTTTTAGGCCCTTGGAGCTATGGTTCAGGCACTCAGGGGTTGGACCCCTGGAGCTATGGTTCGGGCGCTCAGGGGTTGGTTCCCTGGAGCTAGGGTCGAGGGCCCCAGGGGTGGGGCCCCTGGAGCTGCTGTTGGGGCCCCCAGGTTTTGAGTTCCTGGAGATTGTGTTGGGGTTCGCAGGGGTTGGGCCCCTGGAGCTGTGGTTGGGCCCCCCAGGGTTTAGGCCACTGGAGCTATGGTTCGGGCGCTCAGCGGTTGGGCCCCTGGAGCTGGTGTTGGGGCCCCTAGGGGTTGGGCCCCTGGAGGTGGGGTTGGGGCTCCCGGGGGTTAGGCCCCTATAGCTATGGTTCGGGCGCTCAGGGGTTGGGCCCCTGGAGCTGGTGTTGGGGCCCCCAGGGGTTGGGCCCCTGGAGGTGGGGTTGGGGTCCCCGGGGGTTAGGCCCCTATTGCTATGGTTCGGGCGCTCAGGGGTTGGGCCCCTGGAGCTGGTGTTGGGGCCCTCAGGGATTATGCCCCTGGAGCTATGGTTCAGGCGCTAAGGGTTTGGGACCCTGGAGCTGGTGTTGGGGCCCCCAGGGGTTGGGCCCCTGGAGCTGGTGTTGGGGCCCCAGGGGCTATTCCCCTGTAGCTATGGTTTGGGCGCTCAGGGTTTGGGCTCCTGGAGCTGGTTTTGGGGCCCCCAGGGGTTGGGCCCTTGGAGCTGGTGTTGGGGCCCCCAGGGGTTAGGCCCCTGGAGCTATGGTTCGGGCGCTCAGGGGTTGGGCCGCTGTAGCTATGGTTCGGGCGCTCAGGGGTTGGGCCCCTGGAGCTAGGGTCGAGGGCCCCAGGGGTGGGGCCCCTGGAGCTGCTGTTGGGGCCCCCAGGTTTTGAGTTCCTGGACATTGTGTTGGGGTTCGCAGGGGTTGGGCCCCTGGAGCTGTGGTTGGGCCCCCCAGGGTTTAGGCCCCTGGAGCTATGGTTCGGGCGCTCAGGGGTTGGGCCCCTGGAGCTGGTGTTGGGGCCCCCAGGGGTTGGGCCCCTGGAGGTGGGATTGGGGCCCCCGAGGGTTAGGCCCCTATAGCTATGGTTCGGGCGCTCAGGGGTTGGGCCGCTGGAGCTGGTGTTGGGGCCCTCAGGGATTATGCCCCTGGAGCTATGGTTGAGGTGCTAAGGGTTTGGGACCCTGGAGCTGGTGTTGGGGCCCCCAGGGGTTGGGCCCCTGGAGCTGGTGTTGGGGCCCCAGGGGCTAGGCCCCTGTAGCTATGGTTCGGGCGCTCAGGGATTGGGCCCCTGGAGCTGGTTTTGGGGCCCCCAGGGGTTGGGCCCTTGGAGCTGGTGTTGGGGCCCCCAGGGGTTAGGCCCCTGGAGCTATGGTTCGGGCGCTCAGGGGTTGGGCCGCTGGAGCTGGTGTTGGGGCCCCTGACCTAATGTCACCCCTTGCTCTCCCATCCCCCACACAGACAGTCCCGACTCCATCACAGTAATGCCCAGAGCATTTCACGCATGGTGCAACAGTAACACTGTGTGGCCATGCAGGGTAATGCCCAGAGCATTTCCTGCATGGAGCAAGAGTGACACCGTGTGGCCACATAGGGTAGGGCACAGAGCATTTCCCCGCATGGAGCTATGGTTCGGGAGCTCTGGGGTTGGGCCCCTGTAGCTGGTGTTGGGACTCCCAGGGGTTGGGCCCCTGGAGCTGGTGTTGGGGCCCCAGGGGTTAAGGTTCGGGCGCTCAGGGGTTGGGCCCTTGGAGCTGGCGTGCGGGCCCCCAGGGAATAGGCCCCTAGAGCTATGATTTACTCACTCTGGGGTTCTGCCCCTGGAGCTGGTGTTGGGGCTCCCAGGGGTTGGGCTACTGCAGCTGGTGTTGGGGACCCAGGGGTTAGGCCCCTGGAGCTATGGTTCGGGCGCTCAGGGGTTGGGCCCCTGGAGCTGGGGTGGAGGGCCCCAGCGGTTGGGCCCCTGGAGCTGGTGTTGGGGCCCCCAGGGATTGGGCCCCTGGAGCTATGTTTCGGGCGCTCTGGGGTTGGGCCCCTGGAGCTGGTGTTGGGGACCCAGGTTTTAGGCCCGTGGAGCTATGGTTCAGGCACTCAGGGGTTGGACCCCTGGAGCTATGGTTCGGGCGCTCAGGGGTTGGTTCCCTGGAGCTAGGGTCGAGGGCCCCAGGGGTGGGGCCCCTGGAGCTGGTGTTGGGGCCCCAGGGGTTAAGGTTCGGGCGCTCAGGGGTTGGGCCCTTGGAGCTGGCGTGCGGGCCCCCAGGGAATAGGCCCCTAGAGCTATGATTTGCCCACTCTGGGGTTCTGCCCCTGGAGCTGGTGTTGGGGCTCCCAGGGGTTGGGCTACTGCAGCTGGTGTTGGGGACCCAGGGGTTAGGCCCCTGGAGCTATGGTTCAGGCGCTCAGGGGTTGGGACCCTGGAGCTGGTTTTGGGGCCTCCAGTGGTTGGGACCCTGGAGCTGCGGTTGGGGCCTCCAGGGGTTAGCCCCTGGATCTTTGGTTCGGCCGCTCATTGGTTGGGCCCCTGGAGCTGGTGTTGGGGCCCCAAGGGGTTGGGCCCCTGGAGCTGGTGTTGGGGCCCCAGGGGCTAGGCCCCTGTAGCTATGGTTCGGGCGCTCAGGGATTGGGCCCCTGGAGCTGGTTTTGGGGCCCCCAGGGGTTGGGCCCTTGGAGCTGGTGTTGGGGCCCCCAGGGGTTAGGCCCCTGGAGCTATGGTTCGGGCGCTCAGGGGTTGGGCCCCTGGAGCTATGGTTCGGGCGCTCAGGGGTTGGGCCCCTGGAGCTGGGGTGGAGGGCCCCAGCGGTTGGGCCCCTGGAGCTGGTGTTGGGGCCCCCAGGGATTGGGCCCCTGGAGCTATGTTTCGGGCGCTCTGGGGTTGGGCCCCTGGAGCTGGTGTTGTTGACCCAGGTTTTAGGCCCGTGGAGCTATGGTTCAGGCACTCAGGGGTTGGACCCCTGGAGCTATGGTTCGGGCGCTCAGGGGTTGGTTCCCTGGAGCTAGGGTCGAGGGCCCCAGGGGTCGGGCCCCTGGAGCTGGTGTTGGGGCCCCAGGGGTTAAGGTTCGGGCGCTCAGGGGTTGGGCCCTTGGAGCTGGCGTGCGGGCCCCCAGGGAATAGGCCCCTAGAGCTATGATTTGCTCACTCTGGGGTTCTGCCCCTGGAGCTGGTGTTGGGGCTCCCAGGGGTTGGGCTACTGCAGCTGGTGTTGGGGACCCAGGGGTTAGGCCCCTGGAGCTATGGTTCAGGCGCTCAGGGGTTGGGACCCTGGAGCTGGTTTTGGGGCCTCCAGTGGTTGGGACCCTGGAGCTGCGGTTTGGGGCCTCCAGGGGTTAGCCCCTGGATCTTTGGTTCGGCCTCTCATTGGTTGGGCCCCTGGAGCTGCTGTTGGGGCCCCAAGGGGTTGGGCCCCTGGAGCTGGTGTTGGGGCCCCAGGGGCTAGGCCCCTGTAGCTATGGTTCGGGCGCTCAGGGATTGGGCCCCTGGAGCTGGTTTTGGGGCCCCCAGGGGTTGGGCCCTTGGAGCTGGTGTTGGGGCCCCCAGGGGTTTGGCCCCTGGAGCTATGGTTCGGGCGCTCAGTGGTTGGGCCGCTGGAGCTATGGTTCGGGCGCTCAGGGGTTGGGCCCCTGGAGCTGGGGTGGAGGGCCCCAGTGGTTGGGCCCCTGGAGCTGGTGTTGGGGCCCCCAGGGATTGGGCCCCTGGAGCTATGGTTTGGGCGCTCAGGGGTTGGGCCCCTGGAGCTGGTGTTGGGGCCCCCAGGGGTTGGGCCCCTGGAGCTATGTTTCGGGCGCTCTGGGGTTGGGCCCCTGGAGCTGGTGTTGGGGCCCCAGGGGTTAAGGTTCGGGCGCTCAGGGGTTGGGCCCTTGGAGCTGGCGTGCGGGCCCCCAGGGAATAGGCCCCTAGAGCTATGATTTGCTCACTCTGGGGTTCTGCCCCTGGAGCTGGTGTTGGGGCTCCCAGGGGTTGGGCTACTGCAGCTGGTGTTGGGGACCCAGGGGTTAGGCCCCTGGAGCTATGGTTCAGGCGCTCAGGGGTTGGGACCCTGGAGCTGGTTTTGGGGCCTCCAGTGGTTGGGACCCTGGAGCTGCGGTTGGGGCCTCCAGGGGTTAGCCCCTGGATCTTTGGTTCGGCCGCTCATTGGTTGGGCCCCTGGAGCTGGTGTTGGGGCCCCAAGGGGTTGGGCCCCTGGAGCTGGTGTTGGGGCCCCAGGGGCTAGGCCCCTGTAGCTATGGTTCGGGCGCTCAGGGATTGGGCCCCTGGAGCTGGTTTTGGGGCCTCCAGGGGTTAGCCCCTGGATCTTTGGTTCGGCCGCTCATTGGTTGGGCCCCTGGAGCTGGTGTTGGGGCCCCAAGGGGTTGGGCCCCTGGAGCTGGTGTTGGGGCCCCAGGGGTTAGGCCCCTGGAGCTATGGTTCGGGCGCTCAGGGGTTGGGCCGCTGGAGCTATGGTTCGGGCGCTCAGGGGTTGGGCCCCTGGAGCTGGGGTGGAGGGCCCCAGCGGTTGGGCCCCTGGAGCTGGTGTTGGGGCCCCCAGGGATTGGGCCCCTGGAGCTATGGTTCGGGCGCTCAGGGGTTGGGCCCCTGGAGCTGGTGTTGGGGCCCCCAGGGGTTGGGCCCCTGGAGGTGGGATTGGGGCCCCCGAGGGTTAGGCCCCTATAGCTATGGTTCGGGCGCTCAGGGGTTGGGCCGCTGGAGCTGGGGTTGGGGCCCTCAGGGATTAGGGCCCTGGAGCTATGGTTCAGGCGCTAAGGGTTTGGGACCCTGGAGCTGGTGTTGGGGCCCCCAGGGGTTGGGCCCCTGGAGCTGGTGTTGGGGCCCCAGGGGCTAGGCCCCTGTAGCTATGGTTCGGGCGCTCAGGGATTGGGCCCCTGGAGCTGGTTTTGGGGCCCCCAGGGGTTGGGCCCTTGGAGCTGGTGTTGGGGCCCCCAGGGGTTAGGCCCCTGGAGCTATGGTTCGGGCGCTCAGGGGTTGGGCCGCTGGAGCTGGTGTTGGGGCCCCTGACCTAATGTCACCCCTTGCTCTCCCATCCCCCACACAGACAGTCCCGACTCCATCACAGTAATGCCCAGAGCATTTCACGCATGGTGCAACAGTAACACTGTGTGGCCATGCAGGGTAATGCCCAGAGCATTTCCTGCATGGAGCAAGAGTGACACCGTGTGGCCACATAGGGTAGTGCACAGAGCATTTCCCCGCATGGAGCTATGGTTCGGGAGCTCTGGGGTTGGGCCCCTGTAGCTCGTGTTGGGACTCCCAGGGGTTGGGCCCCTGGAGCTGCTGTTGGGGCCTCAGGGGTTAAGGTTCGGGCGCTCAGGGGTTGGGCCCTTGGAGCTGGCGTGCGGGCCCCCAGGGAATAGGCCCCTAGAGCTATGATTTGCTCACTCTGGGGTTCTGCCCCTGGAGCTGGTGTTGGGGCTCCCAGGGGTTGGGCTACTGCAGCTGGTGTTGGGTACCCAGGGGTTAGGCCCCTGGAGCTATGGTTCAGGCGCTCAGGGGTTGGGACCCTGGAGCTGGTTTTGGGGCCTCCAGTGGTTGGGACCCTGGAGCTGCGGTTGGGGCCTCCAGGGGTTAGCCCCTGGATCTTTGGTTCGGCCGCTCATTGGTTGGGCCCCTGGAGCTAGTGTTGGGGCCCCAAGGGGTTGGGCCCCTGGAGCTGGTTTTGGGGCCCAAGGGGCTAGGCCCCTGTAGCTATGGTTCGGGCGCTCAGGGATAGGGCCCCTGGAGCTGGTTTTGGGGCCCCCAGGGGTTGGGCCCTTGGAGCTGGTGTTGGGGCCCCCAGGGGTTAGGCCCCTGGAGCTATGGTTTTGGCGCTCAGGGGTTGGGCCGCTGGAGCTATGGTTCGGGCGCTCAGGGGTTGGGCCCCTGGAGCTGGGGTGGAGGGCCCCAGCGGTTGGGCCCCTGGAGCTGGTGTTGGGGCCCCCAGGGATTGGGCCCCTGGAGCTATGTTTTGGGCGCTCTGGGGTTGGGCCCCTGGAGCTGGTGTTGGGGACCCAGGTTTTAGGCCCGTGGAGCTATGGTTCAGGCACTCAGGGGTTGGACCCCTGGAGCTATGGTTCGGGCGCTCAGGGGTTGGTTCCCTGGAGCTAGGGTCGAGGGCCCCAGGGGTGGGGCCCCTGGAGCTGCTGTTGGGACCCCCAGGTTTTGAGTTCCTGGAGATTGTGTTGGGGTTCGCATGGGTTGGGCCCCTGGAGCTGTGGTTGGGCCCCCCAGGGTTTAGGCCCCTGGAGCTATGGTTCGGGCGCTCAGGGGTTGGGCCCCTGGAGCTGGTGTTGGGGCCCCCAGGGGTTGGGCCCCTGGAGGTGGGATTGGGGCCCCCGAGGGTTAGGCCCCTATAGCTATGGTTCGGGCGCTCAGGGGTTGGGCCCCTGTAGCTGGTGTTGGGACTCCCAGGGGTTGGGCCCCTGGAGCTGGTGTTGGGGCCCCAGGGGTTAAGGTTCGGGCGCTCAGGGGTTGGGCCCTTGGAGCTGGCGTGCGGGCCCCCAGGGAATAGGCCCCTAGAGCTATGATTTGCTCACTCTGGGGTTCTGCCCCTGGAGCTGGTGTTGGGGCTCCCAGGGGTTGGGCTACTGCAGCTGGTGTTGGGGACCCAGGGGTTAGGCCCCTGGAGCTATGGTTCAGGCGCTCAGGGGTTGGGACCCTGGAGCTGGTTTTGGGGCCTCCAGTGGTTGGGACCCTGGAGCTGCGGTTGGGGCCTCCAGGGGTTAGCCCCTGGATCTTTGGTTCGGCCGCTCATTGGTTGGGCCCCTGGAGCTGGTGTTGGGGCCCCAAGGGGTTGGGCCCCTGGAGCTGGTGTTGGGGCCCCAGGGGCTAGGCCCCTGTAGCTATGGTTCGGGCGCTCAGGGATTGGGCCCCTGGAGCTGGTTTTGGGGCCCCCAGGGGTTGGGCCCTTGGAGCTGGTGTTGGGGCCCCCAGGGGTTAGGCCCCTGGAGCTATGGTTCGGGCGCTCAGGGGTTGGGCCGCTGGAGCTATGGTTCAGGCGCTCAGGGGTTGGGCCCCTGGAGCTGGGGTGGAGGGCCCCAGCGGTTGGGCCCCTGGAGCTGGTGTTGGGGCCCCCAGGGATTGGGCCCCTGGAGCTATGGTTCGGGCGCTCAGGGGTTGGGCCCCTGGAGCTGGTGTTGGGGCCCCCAGGGGTTGGGCCCCTGGAGGTGGGATTGGGGCCCCCGAGGGTTAGGCCCCTATAGCTATGGTTCGGGCGCTCAGGGGTTGGGCCGCTGGAGCTGGTGTTGGGGCCCTCAGGGATTAGGGCCCTGGAGCTATGGTTCAGGCGCTAAGGGTTTGGGACCCTGGAGCTGGTGTTGGGGCCCCCAGGGGTTGGGCCCCTGGAGCTGGTGTTGGGGCCCCAGGGGCTAGGCCCCTGTAGCTATGGTTCGGGCGCTCAGGGATTGGGCCCCTGGAGCTGGTGTTGGGGCCCCCAGGGGTTGGGCCCTTGGAGCTGGTGTTGGGGCCCCCAGGGGTTAGGCCCCTGGAGCTATGGTTCGGGCGCTCAGGGGTTGGGCCGCTGGAGCTGGTGTTGGGGCCCCTGACCTAATGTCACCCCTTGCTCTCCCATCCCCCACACAGACAGTCCCGACTCCATCACAGTAATGCCCAGAGCATTTCACGCATGGTGCAACAGTAACACTGTGTGGCCATGCAGGGTAATGCCCAGAGCATTTCCTGCATGGAGCAAGAGTGACACCGTGTGGCCACATAGGGTAGGGCACAGAGCATTTCCCCGCATGGAGCTATGGTTCGGGAGCTCTGGGGTTGGGCCCCTGTAGCTGGTGTTGGGACTCCCAGGGGTTGGGCCCCTGGAGCTGGTGTTGGGGCCCCAGGGGTTAAGGTTCGGGCGCTCAGGGGCTGGGCCCTTGGAGCTGGCATGCGGGCCCCCAGGGAATAGGCCCCTAGAGCTATGATTTGCTCACTCTTGGGTTCTGCCCCTGGAGCTGGTGTTGGGGCTCCCAGGGGTTGGGCTACTGCAGCTGGTGTTGGGGACCCAGGGGTTAGGCCCCTGGAGCTATGGTTCAGGCGCTCAGGGGTTGGGACCCTGGAGCTGGTTTTGGGGCCTCCAGTGGTTGGGACCCTGGAGCTGCGGTTGGGGCCTCCAGTTGTTAGCCCCTGGATCTTTGGTTCGGCCGCTCATTGGTTGGGCCCCTGGAGCTGGTGTTGGGGCCCCAAGGGGTTGGGCCCCTGGAGCTGGTGTTGGGGCCCCAGGGGCTAGGCCCCTGTAGCTATGGTTCGGGCGCTGAGGGATTGGGCCCCTGGAGCTGGTTTTGGGGCCCCCAGGGGTTGGGCCCTTGGAGCTGGTGTTGGGGCCCCCAGGGTTTAGGCCCCTGGAGCTATGGTTCGGGCGCTCAGGGGTTGGGCCGCTGGAGCTATGGTTCGGGCGCTCAGGGGTTGGGCCCCTGGAGCTGGGGTGGAGGGCCCCAGCGGTTGGGCCCCTGGAGCTGGTGTTGGGGCCCCCAGGGATTGGGCCCCTGGAGCTATGTTTTGGGCGCTCTGGGGTTGGGCCCCTGGAGCTGGTGTTGGGGACCCAGGTTTTAGGCCCGTGGAGCTATGGTTCAGGCACTCAGGGGTTGGACCCCTGGAGCTATGGTTCGGGCGCTCAGGGGTTGGTTCCCTGGAGCTAGGGTCGAGGGCCCCAGGGGTGGGGCCCCTGGAGCTGCTGTTGGGGCCCCCAGGTTTTGAGTTCCTGGAGATTGTGTTGGGGTTCGCAGGGGTTGGGCCCCTGGAGCTGTGGTTGGGCCCCCCAGGGTTTAGGCCCCTGGAGCTATGGTTCGGGCGCTCAGGGGTTGGGCCCCTGGAGCTGGTGTTGGGGCCCCCAGGGGTTGGGCCCCTGGAGGTGGGATTGGGGCCCCCGAGGGTTAGGCCCCTATAGCTATGGTTCGGGCGCTCAGGGGTTGGGCCCCTGTAGCTGGTGTTGGGACTCCCAGGGGTTGGGCCCCTGGAGCTGGTGTTGGGGCCCCAGGGGTTAAGGTTCGGGCGCTCAGGGGTTGGGCCCTTGGAGCTGGCGTGCGGGCCCCCAGGGAATAGGCCCCTAGAGCTATGATTTGCTCACTCTGGGGTTCTGCCCCTGGAGCTGGTGTTGGGGCTCCCAGGGGTTGGGCTACTGCAGCTGGTGTTGGGGACCCAGGGGTTAGGCCCCTGGAGCTATGGTTCAGGCGCTCAGGGGTTGGGACCCTGGAGCTGGTTTTGGGGCCTCCAGTGGTTGGAACCCTGGAGCTGCGGTTGGGGCCTCCAGGGGTTAGCCCCTGGATCTTTGGTTCGGCCGCTCATTGGTTGGGCCCCTGGAGCTGGTGTTGGGGCCCCAAGGGGTTGGGCCCCTGGAGCTGGTGTTGGGGCCCCAGGGGCTAGGCCCCTGTAGCTATGGTTCGGGCGCTCAGGGATTGGGCCCCTGGAGCTGGTTTTGGGGCCCCCAGGGGTTGGGCCCTTGGAGCTGGTGTTGGGGCCCCCAGGGGTTAGGCCCCTGGAGCTATGGTTCGGGCGCTCAGGGGTTGGGCCGCTGGAGCTATGGTTCGGGCGCTCAGGGGTTGGGCCCCTGGAGCTGGGGTGGAGGGCCCCAGCGGTTGGGCCCCTGGAGCTGGTGTTGGGGCCCCCAGGGATTGGGCCCCTGGAGCTATGTTTCGGGCGCTCTGGGGTTGGGCCCCTGGAGCTGGTGTTGGGGACCCAGGTTTTAGGCCCGTGGAGCTATGGTTCAGGCACTCAGGGGTTGGACCCCTGGAGCTATGGTTCGGGCGCTCAGGGGTTGGTTCCCTGGAGCTAGGGTCGAGGGCCCCAGGGGTGGGGCCCCTGGAGCTGCTGTTGGGGCCCCCAGGTTTTGAGTTCCTGGAGATTGTGTTGGGGTTCGCAGGGGTTGGGCCCCTGGAGCTGTGGTTGGGCCCCCCAGGGTTTAGGCCCCTGGAGCTATGGTTCGGGCGCTCAGGGGTTGGGCCCCTGGAGCTGGTGTTGGGGCCCCCAGGGGTTGGGCCCCTGGAGGTGGGATTGGGGCCCCCGAGGGTTAGGCCCCTATAGCTATGGTTCGGGCGCTCAGGGGTTGGGCCCCTGGAGCTGGTGTTGGGGCCCCCAGGGGTTGGGCCCCTGGAGGTGGGGTTGGGGTCCCCGGGGGTTAGGCCCCTATAGCTATGGTTCGGGCGCTCAGGGGTTGGGCCCCTGGAGCTGGTGTTGGGGCCCTCAGGGATTATGCTCCTGGAGCTATGGTTGAGGCGCTAAGGGTTTGGGACCCTGGAGCTGGTGTTGGGGCCCCCAGGGGTTGGGCCCCTGGAGCTGGTGTTGGGGCCCCAGGGGCTAGGCCCCTGTAGCTATGGTTCGGGCGCTCAGGGATTGGGCCCCTGGAGCTGGTTTTGGGGCCCCCAGGGGTTGGGCCCTTGGAGCTGGTGTTGGGGCCCCCAGGGGTTAGGCCCCTGGAGCTATGGTTCGGGCGCTCAGGGGTTGGGCCGCTGGAGCTGGTGTTGGGGCCCCTGACCTAATGTCACCCCTTGCTCTCCCATCCCCCACACAGACAGTCCCGACTCCATCACAGTAATGCCCAGAGCATTTCACGCATGGTGCAACAGTAACACTGTGTGGCCATGCAGGGTAATGCCCAGAGCATTTCCTGCGTGGAGCAAGAGTGACACCGTGTGGCCACATAGGGTAGGGCACAGAGCATTTCCCCGCATGGAGCTATGGTTCGGGAGCTCTGGGGTTGGGCCCCTGTAGCTGGTGTTGGGACTCCCAGGGGTTGGGCCCCTGGAGCTGGTGTTGGGGCCCCAGGGGTTAAGGTTCGGGCGCTCAGGGGTTGGGCCCTTGGAGCTGGCGTGCGGGCCCCCAGGGAATAGGCCCCTAGAGCTATGATTTGCTCACTCTGGGGTTCTGCCCCTGGAGCTGGTGTTGGGGCTCCCAGGGGTTGGGCTACTGCAGCTGGTGTTGGGGACCCAGGGGTTAGGCCCCTGGAGCTATGGTTCAGGCGCTCAGGGGTTGGGACCCTGGAGCTGGTTTTGGGGCCTCCAGTGGTTGGGACCCTGGAGCTGCGGTTGGGGCCTCCAGGGGTTAGCCCCTGGATCTTTGGTTCGGCCGCTCATTGGTTGGGCCCCTGGAGCTGGTGTTGGGGCCCCAAGGGGTTGGGCCCCTGGAGCTGGTGTTGGGGCCCCAGGGGCTAGGCCCCTGTAGCTATGGTTCGGGCGCTCAGGGATTGGGCCCCTGGAGCTGGTTTTGGGGCCCCCAGGGGTTGGGCCCTTGGAGCTGGTGTTGGGGCCCCCAGGGGTTAGGCCCCTGGAGCTATGGTTCGGGCGCTCAGGGGTTGGGCCGCTGGACCTATGGTTCGGGCGCTCAGGGGTTGGGCCCCTGGAGCTGGGGTGGAGGGCCCCAGCGGTTGGGCCCCTGGAGCTGGTGTTGGGGCCCCCAGGGATTGGGCCGCTGGAGCTATGTTTTGGGCGCTCTGCGGTTGGGCCCCTGGAGCTGGTGTTGGGGACCCAGGTTTTAGGCCCGTGGAGCTATGGTTCAGGCACTCAGGGGTTGGACCCCTGGAGCTATGGTTCGGGCGCTCAGGGGTTGGTTCCCTGGAGCTAGGGTCGAGGGCCCCAGGGGTGGGGCCCCTGGAGCTGCTGTTGGGGCCCCCAGGTTTTGAGTTCCTGGAGATTATGTTGGGGTTCGCAGGGGTTGGGCCCCTGGAGCTGTGGTTGGGCCCCCCAGGGTTTAGGCCCCTGGAGCTATGGTTCGGGCGCTCAGGGGTTGGGCCCCTGGAGTTGGTGTTGGGGCCCCCAGGGGTTGGGCCCCTGGAGGTGGGATTGGGGCCCCCGAGGGTTAGGCCCCTATAGCTATGGTTCGGGCGCTCAGGGGTTGGGCCCCTGGAGCTGGTGTTGGGGACCCAGGTTTTATGCCCGTGGAGCTATGGTTCAGGCACTCAGGGGTTGGACCCCTGGAGCTATGGTTCGGGCGCTCAGGGGTTGGGCCCCTGGAGCTGGTGTTGGGGCCTCCAGTGGTTGGGACCCTGGAGCTGCGGTTGGGGCCTCCAGGGGTTAGCCCCTGGATCTTTGGTTCGGCCGCTCATTGGTTGGGCCCCTGGAGCTGGTGTTCGGGCCCCAAGGGGTTGGGCCCCTGGAGCTGGTGTTGGGGCCCCAGGGGCTAGGCCCCTGTAGCTATGGTTCGGGCGCTCAGGGATTGGGCCCCTGGAGCTGGTTTTGGGGCCCCCAGGGGTTGGGCCCTTGGAGCTGGTGTTGGGGCCCCCAGGGGTTAGGCCCCTGGAGCTATGGTTCGGGCGCTCAGGGGTTGGTTTCCTGGAGCTAGGGTCGAGGGCCCCAGGGTTGGGGCCCCTGGAGCTGGTGTTGGGGCCCCAGGGGTTAAGGTTCGGGCGCTCAGGGGTTGGGCCCTTGGAGCTGGCGTGCCGGCCCCCAGGGAATAGGCCCCTAGAGCTATGATTTGCTCACTCTGGGGTTCTGCCCCTGGAGCTGGTGTTGGGGCTCCCAGGGGTTGGGCTACTGCAGCTGGTGTTGGGGACCCAGGGGTTAGGCCCCTGGAGCTATGGTTCAGGCGCTCAGGGGTTGGGACCCTGGAGCTGGTGTTGGGGCCCCAAGGGGTTGGGCCCCTGGAGCTGGTGTTGGGGCCCCAGGGGCTAGGCCCCTGTAGTTATGGTTCGGGCGCTCAGGGATTGGGCCCCTGGAGCTGGTTTTGGGGCCCCCAGGGGTTGGGCCCTTTGAGCTGGTGTTGGGGCCCCCAGGGGTTAGGCCCCTGGAGCTATGGTTCGGGCGCTCAGGGGTTGGGCCGCTGGAGCTATGGTTCGGGCGCTCAGGGGTTGGGCCCCTGGAGCTATGGTTCGGGCGCTCAGGGGTTGGGCCCCTGGAGCTGGGGTGGAGGGCCCCAGTGGTTGGGCCCCTGGAGCTGGTGTTGGGGCCCCCAGGGATTGGGCCCCTGGAGCTATGGTTCGGGCGCTCAGGGGTTGGGCCCCTGGAGCTGGTGTTGGGGCCCCCAGGGGTTGGGCCCCTGGAGCTATGTTTCGGGCGCTCTGGGGTTGGGCCCCTGGAGCTGGTGTTGGGGCCCCAGGGGTTAAGGTTCGGGCGCTCAGGGGTTGGGCCCTTGGAGCTGGCGTGCGGGCCCCCAGGGAATAGGCCCCTAGAGCTATGATTTGCTCACTCTGGGGTTCTGCCCCTGGAGCTGGTGTTGGGGCTCCCAGGGGTTGGGCTACTGCAGCTGGTGTTGGGGACCCAGGGGTTAGGCCCCTGGAGCTATGGTTCAGGCGCTCAGGGGTTGGGACCCTGGAGCTGGTTTTGGGGCCTCCAGTGGTTGGGACCCTGGAGCTGCGGTTGGGGCCTCCAGGGGTTAGCCCCTGGATCTTTGGTTCGGCCGCTCATTGGTTGGGCCCCTGGAGCTGGTGTTGGGGCCCCAAGGGGTTGGGCCCCTGGAGCTGGTGTTGGGGCCCCAGGGGCTAGGCCCCTGTAGCTATGGTTCGGGCGCTCAGGGATTGGGCCCCTGGAGCTGGTTTTGGGGCCCCCAGGGGTTGGGCCCTTGGAGCTGGTGTTGGGGCCCCCAGGGGTTAGGCCCCTGGAGCTATGGTTCGGGCGCTCAGGGGTTGGGCCGCTGGAGCTATGGTTCGGGCGCTCAGGGGTTGGGCCCCTGGAGATGGGGTGGAGGGCCCCAGCGGTTGGGCCCCTGGAGCTGGTGTTGGGGCCCCCAGGGATTGGGCCCCTGGAGCTATGTTTTGGGCGCTCTGGGGTTGGGCCCCTGGAGCTGGTGTTGGGGACCCAGGTTTTAGGCCCGTGGAGCTATGGTTCAGGCACTCAGGGGTTGGACCCCTGGAGCTATGGTTCGGGCGCTCAGGGGTTGGTTCCCTGGAGCTAGGGTCGAGGGCCCCAGGGGTGGGGCCCCTGGAGCTGCTGTTGGGGCCCCCAGGTTTTGAGTTCCTGGAGATTGTGTTGGGGTTCGCAGGGGTTGGGCCCCTGGAGCTGTGGTTGGGCCCCCCAGGGTTTAGGCCCCTGGAGCTATGGTTCGGGCGCTCAGGGGTTGGGCCCCTGGAGCTATGGTTGAGGCGCTAAGGGTTTGGGACCCTGGAGCTGGTGTTGGGGCCCCCAGGGGTTGGGCCCCTGGAGCTGGTGTTGGGGCCCCAGGGGCTAGGCCCCTGTAGCTATGGTTCGGGCGCTCAGGGATTGGGCCCCTGGAGCTGGTTTTGGGGCCCCCAGGGGTTGGGCCCTTGGAGCTGGTGTTGGGGCCCCCATGAGTTAGGCCCCTGGAGCTATGGTTCGGGCGCTCAGGGGTTGGGCCGCTGGAGCTGGTGTTGGGGCCCCTGACCTAATGTCACCCCTTGCTCTCCCATCCCCCACACAGACAGTCCCGACTCCATCACAGTAATGCCCAGAGCATTTCACGCATGGTGCAACAGTAACACTGTGTGGCCATGCAGGGTAATGCCCAGAGCATTTCCTGCATGGAGCAAGAGTGACACCGTGTGGCCACATAGGGTAGGGCACAGAGCATTTCCCCGCATGGAGCTATGGTTCGGGAGCTCTGGGGTTGGGCCCCTGTAGCTGGTGTTGGGACTCCCAGGGGTTGGGCCCCTGGAGCTGGTGTTGGGGCCCCAGGGGTTAAGGTTCGGGCGCTCAGGGGTTGGGCCCTTGGAGCTGGCGTGCGGGCCCCCAGGGAATAGGCCCCTAGAGCTATGATTTGCTCACTCTGGGGTTCTGCCCCTGGAGCTGGTGTTGGGGCTCCCAGGGGTTGGGCTACTGCAGCTGGTGTTGGGGACCCAGGGGTTAGGCCCCTGGAGCTATGGTTCAGGCGCTCAGGGGTTGGGACCCTGGAGCTGGTTTTGGGGCCTCCAGTGGTTGGGACCCTGGAGCTGCGGTTGGGGCCTCCAGGGGTTAGCCCCTGGATCTTTGGTTCGGCCGCTCATTGGTTGGGCCCCTGGAGCTGGTGTTGGGGCCCCAAGGGGTTGGGCCCCTGGAGCTGGTGTTGGGGCCCCAGGGGCTAGGCCCCTGTAGCTATGGTTCGGGCGCTCAGGGATTGGGCCCCTGGAGCTGGTTTTGGGGCCCCCAGGGGTTGGGCCTTTGGAGCTGGTGTTGGGGCCCCCAGGGGTTAGGCCCCTGGAGCTATGGTTCGGGCGCTCAGGGGTTGGGCCGCTGGACCTATGGTTCGGGCGCTCAGGGGTTGGGCCCCTGGAGCTGGGGTGGAGGGCCCCAGCGGTTGGGCCCCTGGAGCTGGTGTTGGGGCCCCCAGGGATTGGGCCCCTGGAGCTATGTTTTGGGCGCTCTGCGGTTGGGCCCCTGGAGCTGGTGTTGGGGACCCAGGTTTTAGGCCCGTGGAGCTATGGTTCAGGCACTCAGGGGTTGGACCCCTGGAGCTATGGTTCGGGCGCTCAGGGGTTGGTTCCCTGGAGCTAGGGTCGAGGGCCCCAGGGGTGGGGCCCCTGGAGCTGCTGTTGGGGCCCCCAGGTTTTAAGTTCCTGGAGATTATGTTGGGGTTCGCAGGGGTTGGGCCCCTGGAGCTGTGGTTGGGCCCCCCAGGGTTTAGGCCCCTGGAGCTATGGTTCGGGCGCTCAGGGGTTGGGCCCCTGGAGTTGGTGTTGGGGCCCCCAGGGGTTGGGCCCCTGGAGGTGGGATTGGGGCCCCCGAGGGTTAGGCCCCTATAGCTATGGTTCGGGCGCTCAGGGGTTGGGCCCCTGGAGCTGGTGTTGGGGACCCAGGTTTTATGCCCGTGGAGCTATGGTTCAGGCACTCAGGGGTTGGACCCCTGGAGCTATGGTTCGGGCGCTCAGGGGTTGGGCCCCTGGAGCTGGTGTTGGGGCCTCCAGTGGTTGGGACCCTGGAGCTGCGGTTGGGGCCTTCAGGGGTTAGCCCCTGGATCTTTGGTTCGGCCGCTCATTGGTTGGGCCCCTGGAGCTGGTGTTGGGGCCCCAAGGGGTTGGGCCCCTGGAGCTGGTGTTGGGGCCCCAGGGGCTAGGCCCCTGTAGCTATGGTTCGGGCGCTCAGGGATTGGGCCCCTGGAGCTGGTTTTGGGGCCCCCAGGGGTTGGGCCCTTGGAGCTGGTGTTGGGGCCCCCAGGGGTTAGGCCCCTGGAGCTATGGTTCGGGCGCTCAGGGGTTGGTTTCCTGGAGCTAGGGTCGAGGGCCCCAGGGGTGGGGCCCCTGGAGCTGGTGTTGGGGCCCCAGGGGTTAAGGTTCGGGCGCTCAGGGGTTGGGCCCTTGGAGCTGGCGTGCCGGCCCCCAGGGAATAGGCCCCTAGAGCTATGATTTGCTCACTCTGGGGTTCTGCCCCTGGAGCTGGTGTTGGGGCTCCCAGGGGTTGGGCTACTGCAGCTGGTGTTGGGGACCCAGGGGTTAGGCCCCTGGAGCTATGGTTCAGGCGCTCAGGGGTTGGGACCCTGGAGCTGGTTTTGGGGCCTCCAGTGGTTGGGACCCTGGAGCTGCCGTTGGGGCCTCCAGGGGTTAGCCCCTGGATCTTTGGTTCGGCCGCTCATTGGTTGGGCCCCTGGAGCTGGTGTTGGGGCCCCAAGGGGTTGGGCCCCTGGAGCTGGTGTTGGGGCCCCAGGGGCTAGGCCCCTGTAGCTATGGTTCGGGCGCTCAGGGATTGGGCCCCTGGAGCTGGTTTTGGGGCCCCCAGGGGTTGGGCCCTTGGAGCTGGTGTTGGGGCCCCCAGGGGTTAGGCCCCTGGAGCTATGGTTCGGGCGCTCAGGGGTTGGGCCGCTGGAGCTATGGTTCGGGCGCTCAGGGGTTGGGCCCCTGGAGCTATGGTTCGGGCGCTCAGGGGTTGGGCCCCTGGAGCTGGTGTTGGGGCCCCCAGGGGTTGGGCCCCTGGAGGTGGGGTTGGGGTCCCCGGGGGTTAGGCCCCTATAGCTATGGTTCGGGCGCTCAGGGGTTGGGCCCCTGGAGCTGGTGTTGGGGCCCTCAGGGATTATGCCCCTGGAGCTATGGTTGAGGCGCTAAGGGTTTGGGACCCTGGAGCTGGTGTTGGGGCCCCCAGGGGTTGGGCCCCTGGAGCTGGTGTTGGGGCCCCAGGGGCTAGGCCCCTGTAGCTATGGTTCGGGCGCTAAGGGATTGGGCCCCTGGAGCTGGTTTTGGGGCCCCCAGGGGTTGGGCCCTTGGAGCTGGTGTTGGGGCCCCCAGGGGTTAGGCCCCTGGAGCTATGGTTCGGGCGCTCAGGGGTTGGGCCGCTGGAGCTGGTGTTGGGGCCCCTGACCTAATGTCACCCCTTGCTCTCCCATCCCCCACACAGACAGTCCCGACTCCATCACAGTAATGCCCAGAGCATTTCACGCATGGTGCAACAGTAACACTGTGTGGCCATGCAGGGTAATGCCCAGAGCATTTCCTGCATGGAGCAAGAGTGACACCGTGTGGCCACATAGGGTAGGGCACAGAGCATTTCCCCGCTTGGAGCTATGGTTCGGGAGCTCTGGGGTTGGGCCCCTGTAGCTGGTGTTGGGACTCCCAGGGGTTGGGCCCCTGGAGCTGGTGTTGGGGCCCCAGGGGTTAAGGTTCGGGCGCTCAGGGGTTGGGCCCTTGGAGCTGGCGTGCGGGCCCCCAGGGAATAGGCCCCTAGAGCTATGATTTGCTCACTCTGGGGTTCTGCCCCTGGAGCTGGTGTTGGGGCTCCCAGGGGTTGGGCTACTGCAGCTGGTGTTGGGGACCCAGGGGTTAGGCCCCTGGAGCTATGGTTCAGGCGCTCAGGGGTTGGGACCCTGGAGCTGGTTTTGGGGCCTCCAGTGGTTGGGACCCTGGAGCTGCGGTTGGGGCCTCCAGGGGTTAGCCCCTGGATCTTTGGTTCGGCCGCTCATTGGTTGGGCCCCTGGAGCTGGTGTTGGGGCCCCAAGGGGTTGGGCCCCTGGAGCTGGTGTTGGGGCCCCAGGGGCTAGGCCCCTGTAGCTATGGTTCGGGCGCTCAGGGATTGGGCCCCTGGAGCTGGTTTTGGGGCCCCCAGGGGTTGGGCCCTTGGAGCTGGTGTTGGGGCCCCCAGGGGTTAGGCCCCTGGAGCTATGGTTCGGGCGCTCAGGGGTTTGGCCGCTGGAGCTATGGTTCGGGCGCTCAGGGGTTGGGCCCCTGGAGCTGGGGTGGAGGGCCCCAGGGGTGGGGCCCCTGGAGCTGCTGTTGGGGCCCCCAGGTTTTGAGTTCCTGGAGATTGTGTTGGGGTTCGCAGGGCTTGGGCCCCTGGAGCTGTGGTTGGGCCCCCCAGGGTTTAGGCCCCTGGAGCTATGGTTCGGGCGCTCAGGGGTTGGGCCCCTGGAGCTGGTGTTGGGGCGCCCAGGGGTTGGGCCCCTGGAGGTGGGATTGGGGCCCCCGAGGGTTAGGCCCCTATAGCTATGGTTCGGGCGCTCAGGGGTTGGGCCCCTGGAGCTGGTGTTGGGGACCCAGGTTTTAGGCCCGTGGAGCTATGGTTCAGGCACTCAGGGGTTGGACCCCTGGAGCTATGGTTCGGGCGCTCAGGGGTTGGGCCCCTGGAGCTGGTGTTGGGGCCTCCAGTGGTTGGGACCCTGGAGCTGCGGTTGGGGCCTCCAGGGGTTAGCCCCTGGATCTTTGGTTCGGCCGCTCATTGGTTGGGCCCCTGGAGCTGGTGTTGGGGCCCCAAGGGGTTGGGCCCCTGGAGCTGGTGTTGGGGCCCCAGGGGCTAGGCCCCTGTAGCTATGGTTCGGGCGCTCAGGGATTGGGCCCCTGGAGCTGGTTTTGGGGCCCTCAGGGGTTGGGCCCTTGGAGCTGGTGTTGGGGCCCCCAGGGGTTAGGCCCCTGGAGCTATGGTTCGGGCGCTCAGGGGTTGGTTCCCTGGAGCTAGGGTCGAGGGCCCCAGGGGTGGGGCCCCTGGAGCTGGTGTTGGGGCCCCAGGGGTTAAGGTTCGGGCGCTCAGGGGTTGGGCCCTTGGAGCTGGCGTGCCGGCCCCCAGGGAATAGGCCCCTAGAGCTATGATTTGCTCACTCTGGGGTTCTGCCCCTGGAGCTGGTGTTGGGGCTCCCAGGGGTTGGGCTACTGCAGCTGGTGTTGGGGACCCAGGGGTTAGGCCCCTGGAGCTATGGTTCAGGCGCTCAGGGGTTGGGACCCTGGAGCTGGTTTTGGGGCCTCCAGTGGTTGGGACCCTGGAGCTGCGGTTGGGGCCTCCAGGTGTTAGCCCCTGGATCTTTGGTTCGGCCGCTCATTGGTTGGGCCCCTGGAGCTGGTGTTGGGTCCCCAAGGGGTTGGGCCCCTGGAGCTGGTGTTGGGGCCCCAGGGGCTAGGCCCCTGTAGCTATGGTTCGGGCGCTCAGGGATTGGGCCCCTGGAGCTGGTTTTGGGGCCCCCAGGGGTTGGGCCCTTGGAGCTGGTGTTGGGGCCCCCAGGGTTTAGGCCCCTGGAGCTATGGTTCGGGCGCTCAGGGGTTGGGCCGCTGGAGCTATGGTTCGGGCGCTCAGGGGTTGGGCCCCTGGAGCTGGGGTGGAGGGCCCCAGCGGTTGGGCCCCTGGAGTTGGTGTTGGGGCCCCCAGGGATTGGGCCCCTGGAGCTATGTTTCGGGCGCTCTGGGGTTGGGCCCCTGGAGCTGGTGTTGGGGACCCAGGTTTTAGGCCCGTGGAGCTATGGTTCAGGCACTCAGGGGTTGGACCCCTGGAGCTATGGTTCGGGCGCTCAGGGGTTGGTTCCCTGGAGCTAGGGTCGAGGGCCCCAGGGGTGGGGCCCCTGGAGCTGCTGTTGGGGCCCCCAGGTTTTGAGTTCCTGGAGATTGTGTTGGGGTTCGCAGGGGTTGGGCCCCTGGAGCTGTGGTTGGGCCCCCCAGGGTTTAGGCCCCTGGAGCTATGGTTCGGGCGCTCAGGGGTTGGGCCCCTGGAGCTGGTGTTGGGGCCCCCAGGGGTTGGGCCCCTGGAGCTGGTGTTGGGGCCCCAGGGGCTAGGCCCCTGTAGCTATGGTTCGGGCGCTCAGGGATTGGGCCCCTGGAGCTGGTTTTGGGGCCCCCAGGGGTTGGGCCCTTGGAGCTGGTGTTGGGGCCCCCAGGGGTTAGGCCCCTGGAGCTGTGGTTCGGGCGCTCAGGGGTTGGGCCTCTGGAGCTGGTGTTGGGGCCCCTGACCTAATGTCACCCCTTGCTCTCCCATCCCCCACACAGACAGTCCCGACTCCATCACAGTAATGCCCAGAGCATTTCACGCATGGTGCAACAGTAACACTGTGTGGCCATGCAGGGTAATGCCCATCGCATTTCCTGCATGGAGCAAGAGTGACACCGTGTGGCCACATAGGGTAGGGCACAGAGCATTTCCCCGCATGGAGCTATGGTTCGGGAGCTCTGGGGTTGGGCCCCTGTAGCTGGTGTTGGGACTCCCAGGGGTTGGGCCCCTGGAGCTGGTGTTGGGGCCCCAGGGGTTAAGGTTCGGGCGCTCAGGGGTTGGGCCCTTGGAGCTGGCGTGCGGGACCCTAGGAAATAGGCCCCTAGAGCTATGATTTGCTCACTCTGGGGTTCTGCCCCTGGAGCTGGTGTTGGGGCTCCCAGGGGTTGGGCTACTGCAGCTGGTGTTGGGGACCCAGGGGTTAGGCCCCTGGAGCTATGGTTCAGGCGCTCAGGGGTTGGGACCCTGGAGCTGGTTTTGGGGCCTCCAGTGGTTGGGACCCTGGAGCTGCGGTTGGGGCCTCCAGGGGTTAGCCCCTGGATCTTTGGTTCGGCCGCTCATTGGTTGGGCCCCTGGAGCTGGTGTTGGGGCCCCAAGGGGTTGGGCCCGTGGAGCTGGTGTTGGGGCCCCAGGGGCTAGGCCCCTGTAACTATGGTTCGGGCGCTCAGGGATTGGGCCCCTGGAGCTGGTTTTGGGGCCCCCAGGGGTTGGGCCCTTGGAGCTGGTGTTGGGGCCCCCAGGGGTTAGGCCCCTGGAGCTATGGTTCGGGCGCTCAGGGGTTGGGCCCCTGGAGCTATGGTTCGGGCGCTCAGGGGTTGGGCCCCTGGAGCTGGGGTGGAGGGTCCCAGCGGTTGGGCCCCTGGAGCTGGTGTTGGGGCCCCCAGGGATTGGGCCCCTGGAGCTATGTTTCGGGCGCTCTGGGGTTGGGCCCCTGGAGCTGGTGTTGGGGACCCAGGTTTTAGGCCCGTGGAGCTATGGTTCAGGCACTCAGGGGTTGGACCCCTGGAGCTATGGTTCGGGCGCTCAGGGGTTGGTTCCCTGGAGCTAGGGTCGAGGGCCCCAGGGGTGGGGCCCCTGGAGCTGGTGTTGGGGCCCCAGGGGTTAAGGTTCGGGCGCTCAGGGGTTGGGCCCTTGGAGCTGGCGTGCGGGCCCCCAGGGAATAGGCCCCTAGAGCTATGATTTGCACACTCTGGGGTTCTGCCCCTGGAGCTGGTGTTGGGGCTCCCAGGGGTTGGGCTACTGCAGCTGGTGTTGGGGACCCAGGGGTTAGGCCCCTGGAGCTATGGTTCAGGCGCTCAGGGGTTGGGACCCTGGAGCTGGTTTTGGGGCCTCCAGTGGTTGGGACCCTGGAGCTGCGGTTGGGGCCTCCAGGGGTTAGCCCCTGGATCTTTGGTTCGGCCGCTCATTGGTTGGGCCCCTGGAGATGGTGTTGGGGCCCCAAGGGGTTGGGCCCCTGGAGCTGGTGTTGGGGCCCCAGGGGCTAGGCCCCTGTAGCTATGGTTCGGGCGCTCAGGGATTGGGCCCCTGGAGCTGGTGTTGGGGCCCTCAGGGGTTGGGCCCTTGGAGCTGGTGTTGGGGCCCCCAGGGGTTAGGCCCCTGGAGCTATGGTTCGGGCGCTCAGGGGTTGGGCCGCTGGAGCTATGGTTCGGGCGCTCAGGGGTTGGGCCCCTGGAGCTGGGGTGGAGGGCCCCAGCGGTTGGGCCCCTGGAGCTGGTGTTGGGGCCCCCAGGGATTGGGCCCCTGGAGCTATGTTTCGGGCGCTCTGGGGTTGGGTCCCTGGAGCTGGTGTTGGGGACCCAGGTTTTAGGCCCGTGGAGCTATGGTTCAGGCACTCAGGGGTTGGACCCCTGGAGCTATGGTTCGGGCGCTCAGGGGTTGGTTCCCTGGAGCTTGGGTCGAGGGCCCCAGGGGTGGGGCCCCTGGAGCTGCTGTTGGGGCCCCCAGGTTTTGAGTTCCTGGAGATTGTGTTGGGGTTCGCAGGGGTTGGGCCCCTGGAGCTGTGGTTGGGCCCCCCAGGGTTTAGGCCCCTGGAGCTATGGTTCGGGCGCTCAGGGGTTGGGCCCCTGGAGCTGGTGTTGGGGCCCCCAGGGTTTGGGCCCCTGGAGGTGGGATTGGGGCCCCCGAGGTTTAGGCCCCTATAGCTATGGTTCGGGCGCTCAGGGGTTGGGCCGCTGGAGCTGGTGTTGTGGCCCTCAGGGATTAGGGCCCTGGAGCTATGGTTCAGGTGCTAAGGGTTTGGGACCCTGGAGCTTGTGTTGGGGCCCCCAGGGGTTGGGCCCCTGGAGCTGGTGTTGGGGCCCCAGGGGCTAGGCCCCTGTAGCAATGGTTCGGGCGCTCAGGGATTGGGCACCTGGAGCTGGTTTTGGGGCCCCCAGGGGTTGGGCCCTTGGAGCTGGTGTTGGGGCCCCCAGGGGTTAGGCCCCTGGAGCTATGGTTCGGGCGCTCAGGGGTTGGGCCGCTGGAGCTGGTGTTGGGGCCCCTGACCTAATGTCACCCCTTGCTCTCCCATCCCCCACACAGACAGTCCCGACTCCATCACAGTAATGCCCAGAGCATTTCACGCATGGAGCAACAGTAACACTGTGTGGCCATGCAGGGTAATGCCCAGAGCATTTCCTGCATGGAGCAAGAGTGACACCGTGTGGCCACATAGGGTAGTGCACAGAGCATTTCCCCGCATGGAGCTATGGTTCGGGAGCTCTGGGGTTGGGCCCCTGTAGCTGGTGTTGGGACTCCCAGGGGTTGGGCCCCTGGAGCTGGTGTTGGGGCCCCAGGGGTTAAGGTTCGGGCGCTCAGGGGTTGGGCCCTTGGAGCTGGCGTGCGGGCCCCCAGGGAATAGGCCCCTAGAGCTATGGTTTGCTCACTCTGGGGTTCTGCCCCTGGAGCTGGTGTTGGGGCTCCCAGGGGTTGGGCTCCTGCAGCTGGTGTTGGGGACCCAGGGGTTAGGCCCCTGGAGCTATGGTTCAGGCGCTCAGGGGTTGGGACCCTGGAGCTGGTTTTGGGGCCTCCAGTGGTTGGGACCCTGGAGCTGCGGTTGCGGCCTCCAGGGGTTAGCCCCTGGATCTTTGGTTCGGCCGCTCATTGGTTGGGCCCCTGGAGCTGGTGTTGGGGCCCCAAGGGGTTGGGCCCCTGGAGCTGGTGTTGGGGACCCAGGGGTTAGGGCCCTGGAGCTATGGTTCAGGCGCTCAGGGGTTGGGCCCCTGGAGCTATGGCTCGGGCGCTCAGGGGTTGGGCCCCTGGAGCTGGGGTGGAGAGCCCCAGCGGTTGGGCCCGTGGAGCTGGTGTTGGGGCCCCCAGGGATTGGGCCCCTGGAGCTATGTTTCGGGCGCTCTGGGGTTGGGCCCCTGGAGCTGGTGTTGGGGACCCAGGTTTTAGGCCCGTGGAGCTATGGTTCAGGCACTCAGGGGTTGGACCCCTGGAGCTATGGTTCGGGCGCTCAGGGGTTGGTTCCCTGGAGCTAGGGTCAAGGGCCCCAGGGGTGCGGCCCCTGGAGCTGCTGTTGGGGTCCCCAGGTTTTGAGTTCCTGGAGATTGTGTTGGGGTTCGCAGGGGTTGGGCCCCTGGAGCTGTGGTTGGGCCCCCCAGGGTTTAGGCCCCTGGAGCTATGGTTCTGGCGCTCAGGGGTTAGGCTCCTGGAGCTGGTGTTGGGGCCCCCAGGGGTTGGGCCCCTGGAGGTGGGATTGGGGCCCCCGGGGGTTAGGCCCCTATAGCTATGGTTCGGGCGCTCAGGGGTTGGGCCCCTGGAGCTGGTGTTGGGGACCCAGGTTTTAGGCCCGTGGAGCTATGGTTCAGGCACTCAGGGGTTGGACCCCTGGAGCTATGGTTCGGGCGCTCAGGGGTTGGTTCCCTGGAGCTAGGGTCGAGGGCCCCAGGGGTGGGGCCCCTGGAGCTGCTGTTGGGGCAACCAGGTTTTGAGTTCCTGGAGATTGTGTTGGGGTTCGCAGGGGTTGGGCCCCTGGAGCTGTGGTTGGGCCACCCAGGGTTTAGGCCCCTGGAGCTATGGTTCGGGCGCTCAGGGGTTGTGCCCCTGGAACTGGTGTTGGGGCCCCCAGGGGTTGGGCCCCTGGAGGTGGGGTTGGGGCCCCCGGGGGTTAGGCCCCTATAGCTATGGTTCGGGCGCTCAGGGGTTGGGCCCCTGGAGCTGGTGTTGGGGCCCTCAGGGATTAGGGCCCTGGAGCTATGGTTCAGGCGCTAAGGGTTTGGGACCCTGGAGCTGGTGTTGGGGCCCCCAGGGGTTGGGCCCCTGGAGCTGGTGTTGGGGCTCCCAGGGGTTGGGCTCCTGCAGCTGGTGTTGGGGACCCAGGGGTTAGGCCCCTGGAGCTATGGTTCAGGCGCTCAGGGGTTGGGACCCTGGAGCTGGTTTTGGGGCCTCCAGTGGTTGGGACCCTGGAGCTGCGGTTGGGGCCTCCAGGGGTTAGCCCCTGGATCTTTGGTTCGGCCGCTCATTGGTTGGGCCCCTGGAGCTGGTGTTGGGGCCCCAAGGGGTTGGGCCCCTGGAGCTGGTGTTGGGGACCCAGGGGTTAGGGCCCTGGAGCTATGGTTCAGGCGCTCAGGGGTTGGGACCCTGGAGCTATGGTTCGGGCTCTCAGGGGTTGGGCCCCTGGAGCTGGGGAGGAGGGCCCCAGCGGTTGGGCCCCTGGAGCTGGTTTTGGGGCCCCCAGGGATTGGGCCCCTGGAGCTATGTTTCGGGCGCTCTGGGGTTGGGCCCCTGGAGCTGGTGTTGGGGACCCAGGTTTTAGGCCGGTGGAGCTATAGTTCAGGCACTCAGGGGTTGGACCCCTGGAGCTATGGTTCGGGCGCTCAGGGGTTGGGCCGCTGGAGCTGGTGTTGGGGCCCCTGACCTAATGTCACCCCTTGCTCTCCCATCCCCCACACAGACAGTCCCGACTCCATCACAGTAATGCCCAGAGCATTTCACGCATGGAGCAACAGTAAGACTGTGTGGCCATGCAGGGTAATGCCCAGAGCATTTCCTGCATGGAGCAAGAGTGGCACCGTGTGGCCACATAGGGTAGTGCACAGAGCATTTCCCCGCATGGAGCTATGGTTCGGGAGCTCTGGGGTTGGGCCCCTGTAGCTGGTGTTGGGACTCCCAGGGGTTGGGCCCCTGGAGCTGGTGTTGGGGCCCCAGGGGTTAAGGTTCGGGCGCTCAGGGGTTGGGCCCTTGGAGCTGGCGTGCGGGCCCCCAGGGAATAGGCCCCTAGAGCTATGGTTTGCTCACTCTGGGGTTCTGCCCCTGGAGCTGGTGTTGGGGCTCCCAGGGGTTGGGCTCCTGCAGCTGGTGTTGGGGACCCAGGGGTTAGGCCCCTGGAACTATGGTTCAGGCGCTCAGGGGTTGGGACCCTGGAGCTGGTTTTGGGGCCTCCAGTGGTTGGGACCCTGGAGCTGCGGTTGGGGCCTCCAGGGGTTAGCCCCTGGATCTTTGGTTCGGCCGCTCATTGGTTGGGCCCCTGGAGCTGGTGTTGGGGCTCCAAGGGGTTGGGCCCCTGGAGCTGGTGTTGGGGACCCAGGGGTTAGGGCCCTGGAGCTATGGTTCAGGCGCTCAGGGGTTGGGCCCCTGGAGCTATGGTTCGGGCGCTCAGGGGTTGGGCCCCTGGAGCTGGGGTGGAGGGCCCCGGCGGTTGGGCCCCTGGAGCTGGTGTTGGGGCCCCCAGGGATTGGGCCCCTGGAGCTATGTTTCGGGCGCTCTGGGGTTGGGCCCCTGGAGCTGGTGTTGGGGACCCAGGTTTTAGGCCCGTGGAGATATGGTTCAGGCACTCAGGGGTTGGAACCCTGGAGCTATGGTTCAGGCGCTCAGGGGTTGGTTCCCTGGAGCTAGGGTCGAGGGCCCCAGGGGTGGGGCCCCTGGAGCTGCTGTTGGGGCCCCCAGGTTTTGAGTTCCTGGAGATTGTGTTGGGGTTCGCAGGGGTTGGGCCCCTGGAGCTGTGGTTGGGCCCCCCAGGGTTTAGGCCCCTGGAGCTATGGTTCGGGCGCTCAGGGGTTGGGCCCCTGGAGCTGGTGTTGGGGCCCCCAGGGGTTGGGCCCCTGGAGGTGGGGTTGGGGCCCCCGGGGGTTAGGCCCCTATAGCTATGGTTCGGGCGCTCAGGGGTTGGGCCCCTGGAGCTGGTGTTGGGGCCCCCAGGGGTTGGGCCCCTGGAGGTGGGGTTGGGGCCCCCGGGGGTTAGGCCCCTATAGCTATGGTTCGGGCGCTCAGGGGTTGGGCCCTTGGAGCTGGTGTTGGGGCCCTCAGGGATTAGGCCCCTGGAGCTATGGTTCAGGCGCTAAGGGTTTGGGACCCTGGAGCTGGTGTTGGGGCCCCAGGGGTTGGGCCCCTGGAGCTGGTGTTGGGGCCCCAGGGGCTAGGCCCCTGTAGCTATGGTTCGGGCACTCAGGGATTGGGCCCCTGGAGCTGGTTTTGGGGCCCCCAGGGGTTGGGCCCTTGGAGCTGGTGTTGGGGCCCCCAGGGGTTAGGCCCCTGGAGCTATGGTTCGGGCGCTCAGGGGTTGGGCCGCTGGAGCTGGTGTTGGGGCCCCTGACCTAATGTCACCCCTTGCTCTCCCATCCCCCACACAAACAGTCCCGACTCCATCACAGTAATGCCCAGAGCATTTCATGCATGGAGCAACAGTAAGACTGTGTGGCCATGCAGGGTAATGCCCAGAGCATTTCCTGCATGGAGCAAGAGTGACACCGTGTGGCCACATAGGGTAGTGCACAGAGCATTTCCCCGCATGGAGCTATGGTTCGGGAGCTCTGGGGTTGGGCCCCTGTAGCTGGTGTTGGGACTCCCAGGGGTTGGGCCCCTGGAGCTGGTGTTGGGGCCCCAGGGGTTAAGGTTCGGGCGCTCAGGGGTTGGGCCCTTGGAGCTGGCGTGCGGGCCCCCAGGGAATAGGCCCCTAGAGCTATGGTTTGCTCACTCTGGGGTTCTGCCCCTGGAGCTGGTGTTGGGGCTCCCAGGGGTTGGGCTCCTGCAGCTGGTGTTGGGGACCCAGGGGTTAGGCCCCTGGAGCTATGGTTCAGGCGCTCAGGGGTTGGGACCCTGGAGCTGGTTTTGGGGCCTCCAGTGGTTGGGACCCTGGAGCTGCGGTTGGGGCCTCCAGGGGTTAGCCCCTGGATCTTTGGTTCGGCCGCTCATTGGTTGGGCCCCTGGAGCTGGTGTTGGGGCCCCAAGGGGTTGGGCCCCTGGAGCTGGTGTTGGGGACCCAGGGGTTAGCGCCCTGGAGCTATGGTTCAGGCACTCAGGGGTTGGGCCCCTGGAGCTATGGTTCGGGCGCTCAGGGGTTGGGCCCCTGGAGCTGGGGTGGAGGGCCCCAGCGGTTGGGCCCCTGGAGCTGGTGTTGGGGCCCCCAGGGATGGGCCCCTGGAGCTATGTTTCGGGCGCTCTGGGGTTGGGCCCCTGGAGCTGGTGTTGGGGACCCAGGTTTTAGGCCCGTGGAGCTATGGTTCAGGCACTCAGGGGTTGGACCCCTGGAGCTATGGTTCGGGCGCTCAGGGGTTGGTTCCCTGGAGCTAGGGTCGAGGGCCCCAGGGGTGGGGCCCCTGGAGCTGCTGTTGGGGCCCCCAGGTTTTGAGTTCCTGGAGATTGTGTTGGGGTTCGCAGGGGTTGGGCCCCTGGAGCTGTGGTTGGGCCCCCCAGGGTTTAGGCCCCTGGAGCTATGGTTCGGGCGCTCAGGGGTTGGGCCCCTGGAGCTGGTGTTGGGGCCCCCAGGGGTTGGGCCCCTGGAGGTGGGATTGGGGCCCCCGGGGGTTAGGCCCCTATAGCTATGGTTCGGGCGCTCAGGGGTTGGGCCCCTGGAGCTGGTGTTGGGGACCCAGGTTTTAGGCCCGTGGAGCTATGGTTCAGGGACTCAGGGGTTGGACCCCTGGAGCTATGGTTCGGGCGCTCAGGGGTTGGTTCCCTGGAGCTAGGGTCGAGGGCTCCAGGGGTGGGGCCCCTGGAGCTGGTGTTGGGGCCCTCAGGGATTAGGCCCCTGGAGCTATGGTTCAGGCGCTAAGGGTTTGGGACCCTGGAGCTGGTTTTGGGGCCCCCAGGGGTTGGGCCCTTGGAGCTGGTGTTGGGGCCCCCAGGGGTTAGGCCCCTGGAGCTATGGTTCGGGCGCTCAGGGGTTGGGCCGCTGGAGCTGGTGTTGGGGCCCCTGACCTAATGTCACCCCTTGCTCTCCCATCCCCCACACAGACAGTCCCGACTCCATCACACTAATGCCCAGAGCATTTCACGCATGGAGCAACAGTAAGACTGTGTGGCCATGCAGGGTAATGCCCAGAGCATTTCCTGCATGGAGCAAGAGTGACACCGTGTGGCCACATAGGGTAGTGCATAGAGCATTTCCCCGCATGGAGCTATGGTTCGGGAGCTCTGGGGTTGGGCCCCTGTAGCTGGTGTTGGGACTCCCAGGGGTTGGGCCCCTGGAGCTGGTGTTGGGGCCCCAGGGGTTAAGGTTCGGGCGCTCAGGGGTTGGGCCCTTGGAGCTGGCGTGCGGGCCCCCAGGGAATAGGCCCCTAGAGCTATGGTTTGCTCACTCTGGGGTTCTGCCCCTGGAGCTGGTGTTGGGGCTCCCAGGGGTTGGGCTCCTGCAGCTGGTGTTGGGGACCCAGGGGTTAGGCCCCTGGAGCTATGGTTCAGGCGCTCAGGGGTTGGGACCCTGGAGCTGGTTTTGGGGCCTCCAGTGGTTGGGACCCTGGAGCTGCGGTTGGGGCCTCCAGGGGTTAGCCCCTGGATCTTTGGTTCGGCCGCTCATTGGTTGGGCCCCTGGAGCTGGTGTTGGGGCCCCAAGGGGTTGGGCCCCTGGAGCTGGTGTTGGGGACCCAGGGGTTAGGGCCCTGGAGCTATGGTTCAGGCGCTCTGGGTTGGGCCCCTGGAGCTATGGTTCGGGCGCTCAGGGGTTTGGCCCCTGGAGCTGGGGTGGAGGGCCCCAGCGGTTGGGCCCCTGGAGCTGGTGTTGGGGCCCCCAGGGATTGGGCCCCTGGAGCTATGTTTCGGGCGCTCTGGGGTTGGGCCCCTGGAGCTGGTGTTGGGGACCCAGGTTTTAGGCCCGTGGAGCTATGGTTCAGGCACTCAGGGGTTGGACCCCTGGAGCTATGGTTCGGGCGCTCAGGGGTTGGTTCCCTGGAGCTAGGGTCGAGGGCCCCAGGGGTGGGGCCCCTGGAGCTGCTGTTGGGGCCCCCAGGTTTTGAGTTCCTGGAGATTGTGTTGGGGTTCGCAGGGGTTGGGCCCCTGGAGCTGTGGTTGGGCCCCCCAGGGTTTAGGCCCCTGGAGCTATGGTTCGGGCGCTCAGGGGTTGGGCCCCTGGAGCTGGTGTTGGGGCCCCCAGGGGTTGGGCCCCTGGAGGTGGGATTGGGGCCCCCGGGGGTTAGGCCCCTATAGCTATGGTTCGGGCGCTCAGGGGTTGGGCCCCTGGAGCTGGTGTTGGGGACCCAGGTTTTAGGCCCGTGGAGCTATGGTTCAGGGACTCAGGGTTTGGACCCCTGGAGCTATGGTTCGGGCGCTCAGGGGTTGGTTCCCTGGAGCTAGGGTCGAGGGCCCCAGGGGTGGGGCCCCTGGAGCTGGTGTTGGGGCCCTCAGGGATTAGGCCCCTGGAGCTATGGTTCAGGCGCTAAGGGTTTGGGACCCTGGAGCTGGTTTTGGGGCCCCCAGGGGTTGGGCCCTTGGAGCTGGTGTTGGGGCCCCCAGGGGTTAGGCCCCTGGAGCTATGGTTCGGGCGCTCAGGGGTTGGGCCGCTGGAGCTGGTGTTGGGGCCCCTGACCTAATGTCACCCCTTGCTCTCCCATCCCCCACACAGACAGTCCCGACTCCATCACAGTAATGCCCAGAGCATTTCACGCATGGAGCAACAGTAACACTGTGTGGCCATGCAGGGTAATGCCCAGAGCATTTCCTGCATGGAGCAAGAGTGACACCGTGTGGCCACATAGGGTAGTGCACAGAGCATTTCCCCGCATGGAGCTATGGTTCGGGAGCTCTGGGGTTGGGCCCCTGTAGCTGGTGTTGGGACTCCCAGGGGTTGGGCTCCTGGAGCTGGTGTTGGGGCCCCAGGGGTTAAGGTTCGGGCGCTCAGGTGTTGGGCCCTTGGAGCTGGCGTGCGGGCCCCCAGGGAATAGGCCCCTAGAGCTATGGTTTGCTCACTCTGGGGTTCTGCCCCTGGAGCTGGTGTTGGGGCTCCCAGGGGTTGGGCTCCTGCAGCTGGTGTTGGGGACCCAGGGGTTAGGCCCCTGGAGCTATGGTTCAGGCGCTCAGGGGTTGGGACCCTGGAGCTGGTTTTGGGGCCTCCAGTGGTTGGGACCCTGGAGCTGCGGTTGGGGCCTCCAGGGGTTAGCCCTGGATCTTTGGTTCAGCCGCTCATTGGTTGGGCCCCTGGAGCTGGTGTTGGGGCCCCAAGGGGTTGGGCCCCTGGAGCTGGTGTTGGGGACCCAGGGGTTAGGGCCCTGGAGCTATGGTTCAGGCGCTCAGGTGTTGGGCCCCTGGAGCTAAGGTTCGGGCGCTCAGGGGTTGGGCCCCTGGAGCTGGGGTGGAGGGCCCCAGCGGTTGGGCCCGTGGAGCTGGTGTTGGGGCCCCCAGGGATTGGGCCCCTGGAGCTATGTTTCGGGCGCTCTGGGGTTGGGCCCCTGGAGCTGGTGTTGGGGACCCAGGTTTTAGGCCCGTGGAGCTATGGTTCAGACACTCAGGGGTTGGACCCATGGAGCTATGGTTCGGGCGCTCAGGGGTTGGTTCCCTGGAGCTAGGGTCGAGGGCCCCAGGGGTGGGGCCCCTGGAGCTGCTGTTGGATCCCCCAGGTTTTGAGTTCCTGGAGATTGTGTTGGGGTTCGCAGGGGTTGGGCCCCTGGAGCTGTGGTTGGCCCCCCCAGGGTTTAGGCCCCTGGAGCTATGGTTCGGGCGCTCAGGGGTTGGGCCCCTGGAGCTGGTGTTGGGGCCCCCAGGGGTTGGGCCCCTGGAGGTGGGGTTGGGGCCCCCGGGGGTTAGGCCCCTATAGCTATGGTTTGGGCGCTCAGGGGTTGGGCCCCTGGAGCTGGTGTTGGGGCCCTCAGGGATTAGGCCCCTGGAGCTATGGTTCAGGCGCTAAGGGTTTGGGACCCTGGAGCTGGTGTTGGGGCCCCCAGGGGTTGGGCCCCTGGAGCTGGTGTTGGGACCCCAGGGGCTAGGCCCCTGTAGCTATGGTTCGGGCACTCAGGGATTGGGCCCCTGGAGCTGGTTTTGGGGCCCCCAGGGGTTGGGCCCTTGGAGCTGGTGTTGGGGCCCCCAGGGGTTAGGCCCCTGGAGCTATGGTTCGGGCGCTCAGGGGTTGGGCCGCTGGAGCTGGTGTTGGGGCCCCTGACCTAATGTCACCCCTTGCTCTCCCATCCCCCACACAGACAGTCACGACTCCATCACAGTAATGCCCAGAGCATTTCACGCATGGAGCAACAGTAACACTGTGTGGCCATGCAGGGTAATGCCCAGAGCATTTCCTGCATGGAGCAAGAGTGACACCGTGTGGCCACATAGGGTAGTGCACAGAGCATTTCCCCGCATGGAGCTATGGTTCGGGAGCTCTGGGGTTGGGCCCCTGTAGCTGGTGTTGGGACTCCCAGGGGTTGGGCCCCTGGAGCTGGTGTTGGGGCCCGAGGGGTTAAGGTTCGGGCGCTCAGGGGTTGGGCCTTTGGAGCTGGCGTGCGGGCCCCCAGGGAATAGGCCCCTAGAGCTATGGTTTGCTCACTCTGGGGTTCTGCCCCTGGAGCTGGTGTTGGGGCTCCCAGGGGTTGGGCTCCTGCAGCTGGTGTTGGGGACCCAGGGGTTAGGCCCCTGGAGCTATGGTTCAGGCGCTCAGGGGTTGGGACCCTGGAGCTGGTTTTGGGGCCTCCAGTGGTTGGGACCCTGGAGCTGCGGTTGGGGCCTCCAGGGGTTAACCCTGGATCTTTGGTTCAGCCGCTCATTGGTTGGGCCCCTGGAGCTGGTGTTGGGGCCCCAAGGGGTTGGGCCCCTGGAGCTGGTGTTGGGGACCCAGGGGTTAGGGCCCTGGAGCTATGGTTCAGGCGCTCAGGTGTTGGGCCCCTGGAGCTAAGGTTCGGGCGCTCAGGGGTTGGGCCCCTGGAGCTGGGGTGGAGGGCCCCAGCGGTTGGGCCCGTGGAGCTGGTGTTGGGGCCCCCAGGGATTGGGCCCCTGGAGCTATGTTTCGGGCGCTCTGGGGTTGGGCCCCTGGAGCTGGTGTTGGGGACCCAGGTTTTAGGCCCGTGGAGCTATGGTTCAGGCACTCAGGGGTTGGACCCATGGAGCTATGGTTCGGGCGCTCAGGGGTTGGTTCCCTGGAGCTAGGGTCGAGGGCCCCAGGGGTGGGGCCCCTGGAGCTGCTGTTGGGGCCCCCAGGTTTTGAGTTCCTGGAGATTGTGTTGGGGTTCGCAGGGGTTGGGCCCCTGGAGCTGTGGTTGGCCCCCCCAGGGTTTAGGCCCCTGGAGCTATGGTTCGGGCGCTCAGGGGTTGGGCCCCTGGAGCTGGTGTTGGGGCCCCCAGGGGTTGGGCCCCTGGAGGTGGGGTTGGGGCCCCCGGGGGTTAGGCCCCTATAGCTATGGTTTGGGCGCTCAGGGGTTGGGCCCCTGGAGCTGGTGTTGGGGCCCTCAGGGATTAGGCCCCTGGAGCTATGGTTCAGGCGCTAAGGGTTTGGGACCCTGGAGCTGGTGTTGGGGCCCCCAGGGGTTGGGCCCCTGGAGCTGGTGTTGGGACCCCAGGGGCTAGGCCCCTGTAGCTATGGTTCGGGCGCTCAGGGATTGGGCCCCTGGAGCTGGTTTTGGGGCCCCCAGGGGTTGGGCCCTTGGAGCTGGTGTTGGGGCCCCCAGGGGTTAGGCCCCTGGAGCTATGGTTCGGGCGCTCAGGGGTTGGGCCGCTGGAGCTGGTGTTGGGGCCCCTGACCTAATGTCACCCCTTGCTCTCCCATCCCCCACACAGACAGTCACGACTCCATCACAGTAATGCCCAGAGCATTTCACGCATGGAGCAACAGTAACACTGTGTGGCCATGCAGGGTAATGCCCAGAGCATTTCCTGCATGGAGCAAGAGTGACACCGTGTGGCCACATAGGGTAGTGCACAGAGCATTTCCCCGCATGGAGCTATGGTTCGGGAGCTCTGGGGTTGGGCCCCTGTAGCTGGTGTTGGGACTCCCAGGGGTTGGGCCCCTGGAGCTGGTGTTGGGGCCCGAGGGGTTAAGGTTCGGGCGCTCAGGGGTTGGGCCTTTGGAGCTGGCGTGCGGGCCCCCAGGGAATAGGCCCCTAGAGCTATGGTTTGCTCACTCTGGGGTTCTGCCCCTGGAGCTGGTGTTGGGGCTCCCAGGGGTTGGGCTCCTGCAGCTGGTGTTGGGGACCCAGGGGTTAGGCCCCTGGAGCTATGGTTCAGGCGCTCAGGGGTTGGGACCCTGGAGCTGGTTTTGGGGCCTCCAGTGGTTGGGACCCTGGAGCTGCGGTTGGGGCCTCCAGGGGTTAACCCTGGATCTTTGGTTCAGCCGCTCATTGGTTGGGCCCCTGGAGCTGGTGTTGGGGCCCCAAGGGGTTGGGCCCCTGGAGCTGGTGTTGGGGACCCAGGGGTTAGGGCCCTGGAGCTATGGTTCAGGCGCTCAGGTGTTGGGCCCCTGGAGCTAAGGTTCGGGCGCTCAGGGGTTGGGCCCCTGGAGCTGGGGTGGAGGGCCCCAGCGGTTGGGCCCGTGGAGCTGGTGTTGGGGCCCCCAGGGATTGGGCCCCTGGAGCTATGTTTCGGGCGCTCTGGGGTTGGGCCCCTGGAGCTGGTGTTGGGGACCCAGGTTTTAGGCCCGTGGAGCTATGGTTCAGGCACTCAGGGGTTGGACCCATGGAGCTATGGTTCGGGCGCTCAGGGGTTGGTTCCCTGGAGCTAGGGTCGAGGGCCCCAGGGGTGGGGCCCCTGGAGCTGCTGTTGGGGCCCCCAGGTTTTGAGTTCCTGGAGATTGTGTTGGGGTTCGCAGGGGTTGGGCCCCTGGAGCTGTGGTTGGCCCCCCCAGGGTTTAGGCCCCTGGAGCTATGGTTCGGGCGCTCAGGGGTTGGGCCCCTGGAGCTGGTGTTGGGGCCCCCAGGGGTTGGGCCCCTGGAGGTGGGGTTGGGGCCCCCGGGGGTTAGGCCCCTATAGCTATGGTTTGGGCGCTCAGGGGTTGGGCCCCTGGAGCTGGTGTTGGGGCCCTCAGGGATTAGGCCCCTGGAGCTATGGTTCAGGAGCTAAGGGTTTGGGACCCTGGAGCTGGTGTTGGGGCCCCCAGGGGTTGGGCCCCTGGAGCTGGTGTTGGGACCCCAGGGGCTAGGCCCCTGTAGCTATGGTTCGGGCGCTCAGGGATTGGGCCCCTGGAGCTGGTTTTGGGGCCCCCAGGGGTTGGGCCCTTGGAGCTGGTGTTGGGGCCCCCAGGGGTTAGGCCCCTGGAGCTATGGTTCGGGCGCTCAGGGGTTGGGCCGCTGGAGCTGGTGTTGGGGCCCCTGACCTAATGTCACCCCTTGCTCTCCCATCCCCCACACAGACAGTCACGACTCCATCACAGTAATGCCCAGAGCATTTCACGCATGGAGCAACAGTAACACTGTGTGGCCATGCAGGGTAATGCCCAGAGCATTTCCTGCATGGAGCAAGAGTGACACCGTGTGGCCACATAGGGTAGTGCACAGAGCATTTCCCCGCATGGAGCTATGGTTCGGGAGCTCTGGGGTTGGGCCCCTGTAGCTGGTGTTGGGACTCCCAGGGGTTGGGCCCCTGGAGCTGGTGTTGGGGCCCGAGGGGTTAAGGTTCGGGCGCTCAGGGGTTGGGCCTTTGGAGCTGGCGTGCGGGCCCCCAGGGAATAGGCCCCTAGAGCTATGGTTTGCTCACTCTGGGGTTCTGCCCCTGGAGCTGGTGTTGGGGCTCCCAGGGGTTGGGCTCCTGCAGCTGGTGTTGGGGACCCAGGGGTTAGGCCCCTGGAGCTATGGTTCAGGCGCTCAGGGGTTGGGACCCTGGAGCTGGTTTTGGGGCCTCCAGTGGTTGGGACCCTGGAGCTGCGGTTGGGACCTCCAGGGGTTAGCCCCTGGATCTTTGGTTCGGCCGCTCATTGGTTGGGCCCCTGGAGCTGGTGTTGGGGCCCCAAGGGGTTGGGCCCCTGGAGCTGGTGTTGGGGACCCAGGGGTTAGGGCCCTGGAGCTATGGTTCAGGCGCTCAGGGGTTGGGCCCCTGGAGCTATGGTTCGGGCGCTCAGGGGTTGGGCCCCTGGAGCTGGGGTGGAGGGCCCCAGCGGTTGGGCCCCTGGAGCTGGTGTTGGGGCCCCCAGGGATTGGGCCCCTGGAGCTATGTTTCGGGCGCTCTGGGGTTGGGCCCCTGGAGCTGTGGTTGGGCCCCCCAGGGTTTAGGCCCCTGGAGCTATGGTTCGGGCGCTCAGGGGTTGGGCCCCTGGAGCTGGTGTTGGGGCCCCCAGGGGTTGGGCCCCTGGAGGTGGGGTTGGGGCCCCCGGGGGTTAGGCCCCTATAGCTATGGTTCGGGCGCTCAGGGGTTGGGCCCCTGGAGCTGGTGCTGGGGACCCAGGTTTTAGGCCCGTGGAGCTATGGTTCAGGGACTCAGGGGTTGTACCCCTGGAGCTATGGTTCGGGCGCTCAGGGGTTGGTTCCCTGGAGCTAGGGTCGAGGGCCCCAGGGGTGGGGCCCCTGGAGCTGCTGTTGGGGCCCCCAGGTTTTGAGTTTCTGGAGATTGTGTTGGGGTTCGCAGGGGTTGGGCCCCTGGAGCTGTGGTTGGGCCCCCCAGGGTTTAGGCCCCTGGAGCTATGGTTCGGGCGCTCAGGGGTTGGGCCCCTGGAGCTGGTATTGGGGCCCCCAGGGGTTGGGCCCCTGGAGGTGGGGTTGGGGCCCCCGGGGGTTAGGCCCCTATAGCTATGGTTCGGGCGCTCAGGGGTTGGGCCCCTTGAGCTGGTGTTTGGGCCCTCAGGGATTAGGCCCCTGGAGCTATGGTTCAGGCGCTAAGGGTTTGGGACCCTGGAGCTGGTGTTGGGGCCCCCAGGGGTTGGGCCCCTGGAGCTGGTGTTCGGGCCCCAGGGGCTAGACCCCTGTAGCTATGGTTCGGGCGCTCAGGGATTGGGCCCCTGGAGCTGGTTTTGGGGCCCCCAGGGGTTGGGCCCTTGGAGGTGGTGTTGGGGCCCCCAGGGGTTAGGCCCCTGGAGCTATGGTTCGGGCGCTCAGGGGTTGGGCCGCTGGAGCTGGTGTTGGGGCCCCTGACCTAATGTCACCCCTTGCTCTCCCATCCCCCACACAGACAGTCCCGACTCCATCACAGTAATGCCCAGAGCATTTCACGCATGGAGCAACAGTAACACTGTGTGGCCATGCAGGGTAATGCCCAGAGCATTTCCTGCATGGAGCAAGAGTGACACCGTGTGGCCACATAGGGTAGTGCACAGAGCATTTCCCCGCATGGAGCTATGGTTCGGGAGCTCTGGGGTTGGGCCCCTGTAGCTGGTGTTGGGACTCCCAGGGGTTGGGCCCCTGGAGCTGGTGTTGTGGCCCCAGGGGTTAAGGTTCGGGCGCTCAGGGGTTGGGCCTTTGGAGCTGGCGTGCGGGCCCCCAGGGAATAGGCCCCTAGAGCTATGGTTTGCTCACTCTGGGGTTCTGCCCCTGGAGCTGGTGTTGGGGCTCCCAGGGGTTGGGCTCCTGCAGCTGGTGTTGGGGACCCAGGGGTTAGGCCCCTGGAGCTATGGTTCAGGCGCTCAGGGGTTGGGACCCTGGAGCTGGTTTTGGGGCCTCCAGTGGTTGGGACCCTGGAGCTGCGGTTGGGGCCTCCAGGGGTTAGCCCCTGGATCTTTGGTTCGGCCGCTCATTGGTTGGGCCCCTGGAGCTGGTGTTGGGGCCCCAAGGGGTTGGGCCCCTGGAGCTGGTGTTGGGGACCCAGGGGTTAGGGCCCTGGAGCTATGGTTCAGGCGCTCAGGGGTTGGGCCCCTGGAGCTATGGTTCGGGCGCTCAGGGGTTGGGCCCCTGGAGCTGGGGTGGAGGGCCCCAGCGGTTGGGCCCCTGGAGCTGGTGTTGGGGCCCCCAGGGATTGGGCCCCTGGAGCTATGTTTCGGGCGCTCTGGGGTTGGGCCCCTGGAGCTGTGGTTGGGCCCCCCAGGGTTTAGGCCCCTGGAGCTATGGTTCGGGCGCTCAGGGGTTGGGCCCCTGAAGCTGGTGTTGGGGCCCCCAGGGGTTGGGCCCCTGGAGGTGGGGTTGGGGCCCCCGGGGGTTAGGCCCCTATAGCTATGGTTCGGGCGCTCAGGGGTTGGGCCCCTGGAGCTGGTGCTGGGGACCCAGGCTTTAGGCCCGTGGAGCTATGGTTCAGGCACTCAGGGGTTGGACCCCTGGAGCTATGGTTCGGGCGCTCAGGGGTTGGTTCCCTGGAGCTAGGGTCGAGGGCCCCAGGGGTGGGGCCCCTGGAGCTGCTGTTGGGGCCCCCAGGTTTTGAGTTTCTGGAGATTGTGTTGGGGTTCGCAGGGGTTGGGCCCCTGGAGCTGTGGTTGGGCCCCCCAGGGTTTAGGCCCCTGGAGCTATGGTTCGGGCGCTCAGGGGTTGGGCCCCTGGAGCTGGTGTTGGGGCCCCCAGGGGTTGTTCCCCTGGAGGTGGGGTTGGGGCCCCCGGGGGTTAGGCCCCTATAGCTATGGTTCGGGCGCTCAGGGGTTGGGCCCCTGGAGCTGGTGTTGGGGCCCTCAGGGATTAGGCCCCTGGAGCTATGGTTCAGGCGCTAAGGGTTTGGGACCCTGGAGCTGGTGTTGGGGCCCCCAGGGGTTGGGCCCCTGGAGCTGGTGTTGGGGCCCCAGGGGCTAGGCCCCTGTAGCTATGGTTCGGGCGCTCAGGGATTGGGCCCCTGGAGCTGGTTTTGGGGCCCCCAGGGGTTGGGCCCTTGGAGGTGGTGTTGGGGCCCCCAGGGGTTAGGCCCCTGGAGCTATGGTTCGGGCGCTCAGGGGTTGGGCCGCTGGAGCTGGTGTTGGGGCCCCTGACCTAATGTCACCCCTTGCTCTCCCATCCCCCACACAGACAGTCCCGACTCCATCACAGTAATGCCCAGAGCATTTCACGCATGGAGCAACAGTAACACTGTGTGGCCATGCAGGGTAATGCCCAGAGCATTTCCTGCATGGAGCAAGAGTTACACCGTGTGGCCACATAGGGTAGTGCACAGAGCATTTCCCCGCATGGAGCTGTGGTTCGGGAGCTCTGGGGTTGGGCCCCTGTAGCTGGTGTTGGGACTCCCAGGGGTTGGGCCCCTGGAGCTGCTGTTGGGGCCCCCAGGTTTTGAGTTCCTGGAGATTGTGTTGGGGTTCGCAGGGGTTGGGCCCCTGGAGCTGTGGTTGGGCCCCCCAGGGTTTAGGCCCCTGGAGCTATGGTTCGGGCACTCAGGGGTTGGGATCCTGGAGCTGGTGTTGGGGTCCCTAGGGGCTGGGCCCCTGGAGCTGGTGTTGGGGCCCCAGTGGTTAAGGTTCGGGCGCTCAGGGGTTGGGCCCTTGGAGCTGGCATGCGGGCCCCCAGGGAAGAGGCCCCTTGAGCTATGGTTTGCTCACTCTGGGGTTCTGCCCCTGGAGCTGGTGTTGGGGCTCCCAGGGGTTGGGCTGCTGCAGCTGGTGTTGGGGACCCAGGGGTTAGGCCCCTGGAGCTATGGTTCAGGCGCTCAGGGGTTGGGACCCTGGAGCTGGTGTTGGGGCCCCAAGGGGTTGGGCCCCTGGAGCTGGTGTTGGGGACCCAGGGGTTAGGGCCCTGGAGCTATGGTTCAGGCGCTCAGGGGTTGGGCCCCTGGAGCTATGGTTCGGGGTGCCCGGGCCCCAAGGGGTTGGGCCCCTGGAGCTGGTGTTGGGGACCCAGGGGTTAGGGCCCTGGAGCTATGGTTCAGGCGCTCAGGGGTTGGGCCCCTGGAGCTATGGTTCGGGCGCTCAGGGGTTGGGCCCGTGGAGCTGGGGTGGAGGGCCCCAGCGGTTGGGCCCCTGGAGCTGGTGTTGGGGCCCCCAGGGATTGGGCCCCTGGAGCTATGTTTCGGGCGCTCTGGGGTTGGGCCCCTGGAGCTGGTGTTGGGGACCCAGGTTTTAGGCCCGTGGAGGTATGGTTCAGGCACTCAGGGGTTGGACCCCTGGAGCTATGGTTCGGGCGCTCAGGGGTTGGTTCCCTGGAGCTAGGGTCGAGGGCCCCTGGGGTGGGGCCCCTGGAGCTGCTGTTGGGGCCCCCAGGTTTTGAGTTCCTGGAGATTGTGTTGGGGTTCGCAGGGGTTGGGCCTCTGGAGCTGTGGTTGGGCCCCCCAGGGTTTAGGCCCCTGGAGCTATGGTTCGGGCGCTCAGGGGTTGGGCCCCTGGAGCTGGTGTTGGGGCCCCCAGGGGTTGGGCCCCTGGAGGTGGGGTTGGGGCCCCCGGGGGTTAGGCCCCTATAGCTATGGTTTCGGGCGCTCAGGGGTGGGCCCCTGGAGCTGGTGTTGGGGCCCTCAGGGATTAGGCCCCTGGAGCTATGGTTCAGGCGCTAAGGGTTTGGGACCCTGGAGCTGGTGTTGGGGCCCCCAGGGGTTGGGCCCCTGGAGCTGGTGTTGGGGCCCCAGGGGCTAGGCCCCTGTAGCTATGGTTCGGGCGCTCAGGGATTGGGCCCCTGGAGCTGGTTTTGGGGCCCCCAGGGGTTGGGCCCTTGGAGCTGGTGTTGGGGCCCCCAGGGGTTAGGCCCCTGGAGCTATGGTTCGGGCGCTCAGGGGTTGGGCCGCTGGAGCTGGTGTTGGGGCCCCTGACCTAATGTCACCCCTTGCTCTCCCATCCCCCACACAGACAGTCCCGACTCCATCACAGTAATGCCCAGAGCATTTCACGCATGGAGCAACAGTAACACTGTGTGGCCATGCAGGGTAATGCCCAGAGCATTTCCTGCATGGAGCAAGAGTGACACCGTGTGGCCACATAGGGTAGTGCACAGAGCATTTCCCCGCATGGAGCTATGGTTCGGGAGCTCTGGGGTTGGGCCCCTGTAGCTGGTGTTGGGACTCCCAGGGGTTGGGCCCCTGGAGCTGGTGTTGGGGCCCCAGGGGTTAAGGTTCGGGCGCTCAGGGGTTGGGCCCTTGGAGCTGGCGTGCGGGCCCCCAGGGAATAGGCCCCTAGAGCTATGGTTTGCTCACTCTGGGGTTCTGCCCCTGGAGCTGGTGATGGGGCTCCCAGGGGTTGGGCTCCTGCAGCTGGTGTTGGGGACCCAGGGGTTAGGCCCCTGGAGCTATGGTTCAGGCGCTCAGGGGTTGGGACCCTGGAGCTGGTTTTGGGGCCTCCAGTGGTTGGACCCTGGAGCTGCGGTTGGGGCCTCCAGGGGTTAGCCCCTGGATCTTTGGTTCGGCCGCTCATTGGTTGGGCCCCTGGAGCTGGTGTTGGGGCCCCAAGGGGTTGGGCCCCTGGAGCTGGTGTTGGGGACCCAGGGGTTAGGGCCCTGGAGCTATGGTTCAGGCGCTCAGGGGTTGGGCCCCTGGAGCTATGGTTCGGGCGCTCAGGGGTTGGGCCCCTGGAGCTGGGGTGGAGGGCCCCAGCGGTTGGGCCCCTGGAGCTGGTGTTGGGGCCCCCAGGGATTGGGCCCCTGGAGCTATGTTTCGGGCGCTCTGGGGTTGGGCCCCTGGAGCTGGTGTTTGGGGACCCAGGTTTTAGGCCCGTGGAGCTATGGTTCAGGCACTCAGGGGTTGGACCCCTGGAGCTATGGTTCGGGCGCTCAGGGGTTGGTTCCCTGGAGCTAGGGTCGAGGGCCCCAGGGGTGGGGCCCCTGGAGCTGCTGTTGGGGCCCCCAGGTTTGAGTTCCTGGAGATTGTGTTGGGGTTCGCAGGGGTTGGGCCCCTGGAGCTGTGGTTGGGCCCCCCAGGGTTTAGGCCCCTGGAGCTATGGTTCGGGCGCTCAGGGGTTGGGCCCCTGGAGCTGGTGTTGGGGCCCCCAGGGGTTGGGCCCCTGGAGGTGGGGTTGGGGCCCCCGGGGGTTAGGCCCCTATAGCTATGGTTCGGGCGCTCAGGGGTTGGGCCCCTGGAGCTGGTGTTGGGGCCCTCAGGGTTAGGCCCCTGGAGCTATGGTTCAGGCGCTAGGGTTTGGGACCCCTGGAGCTGGTGTTGGGGCCCCCGGGTTGGGCCCCTGGAGCTGGTGTTGGGGCCCCAGGGGCTAGGCCCCTGGAGCTATGGTTCGGGCGCTCAGGGGTTGGGCCCCTGGAGCTGGGGTGGGGGCCCCAGCGGTTGGGCCCCTGGAGCTGGTGTTGGGGCCCCAGGGATTGGGCCCCTGGAGCTATGTTTCGGGCGCTCTGGGGTTGGGCCCCTGGAGCTGGTGTTGGGGACCCAGGTTTTAGGCCCGTGGAGCTATGGTTCAGGCACTCAGGGGTTGGACCCCTGGAGCTATGGTTCGGGCGCTCAGGGGTTGGTTCCCTGGAGCTAGGGTCGAGGGCCCCAGGGGTGGGGCCCCTGGAGCTGCTGTTGGGGCCCCCAGGTTTTGAGTTCCTGGAGATTGTGTTGGGGTTCGCAGGGGTTGGGCCCCTGGAGCTGTGGTTGGGCCCCCCAGGGTTTAGGCCCCTGGAGCTATGGTTCGGGCGCTCAGGGGTTGGGCCCCTGGAGCTGGTGTTGGGGCCCCCAGGGGTTGGGCCCCTGGAGGTGGGGTGGGGGCCCCCGGGGTTAGGCCCCTATAGCTATGGTTCGGGCGCTCAGGGGTTGGGCCCCTGGAGCTGGTGTTGGGGCCCTCAGGGATTAGGGCCCTGGAGCTATGGTTCAGGCGCTAAGGGTTTGGGACCCTGGAGCTGGTGTTGGGGCCCCAGGGGTTGGGCCCCTGGAGCTGGTGTTGGGGCCCCAGGGGCTAGGCCCCTGTAGCTATGGTTCGGGCGCTCAGGGATTGGGCCCCTGGAGCTGGTTTTGGGGCCCCCAGGGGTTGGGCCCTTGGAGCTGGTGTTGGGGCCCCCAGGGGTTAGGCCCCTGGAGCTATGGTTCGGGCGCTCAGGGGTTGGGCCGCTGGAGCTGGTGTTGGGGCCCCTGACCTAATGTCACCCCTTGCTCTCCCATCCCCCACACAGACAGTCCCGACTCCATCACAGTAATGCCCAGAGCATTTCACGCATGGAGCAACAGTAACACTGTGTGGCCATGCAGGGTAATGCCCAGAGCATTTCCTGCATGGAGCAAGAGTGACACCGTGTGGCCACATAGGGTAGTGCACAGAGCATTTCCCCGCATGGAGCTATGGTTCGGGAGCTCTGGGGTTGGGCCCCTGTAGCTGGTGTTGGGACTCCCAGGGGTTGGGCCCCTGGAGCTGGTGTTGGGGCCCCAGGGGTTAAGGTTCGGGCGCTCAGGGGTTGGGCCCTTGGAGCTGGCGTGCGGGCCCCCAGGGAATAGGCCCCTAGAGCTATGGTTTGCTCACTCTGGGGTTCTGCCCCTGGAGCTGGTGTTGGGGCTCCCAGGGGTTGGGCTCCTGCAGCTGGTGTTGGGGACCCAGGGGTTAGGCCCCTGGAGCTATGGTTCAGGCGCTCAGGGGTTGGGACCCTGGAGCTGGTTTTGGGGCCTCCAGTGGTTGGGACCCTGGAGCTGCGGTTGGGGCCTCCAGGGGTTAGCCCCTGGATCTTTGGTTCGGCCGCTCATTGGTTGGGCCCCTGGAGCTGGTGTTGGGGCCCCAAGGGGTTGGGCCCCTGGAGCTGGTGTTGGGGACCCAGGGGTTAGGGCCCTGGAGCTATGGTTCAGGCGCTCAGGGGTTGGGCCCCTGGAGCTATGGTTCGGGCGCTCAGAGGGGTTGGGCCCCTGGAGCTGGGGTGGAGGGCCCCAGCGGTTGGGCCCCTGGAGCTGGTGTTGGGGCCCCCAGGGATTGGGCCCCTGGAGCTATGTTTCGGGCGCTCTGGGGTTGGGCCCCTGGAGCTGGTGTTGGGGACCCAGGTTTTAGGCCCGTGGAGCTATGGTTCAGGCACTCAGGGGTTGGACCCCTGGAGCTATGGTTCGGGCGCTCAGGGGTTGGTTCCCTGGAGCTAGGGTCGAGGGCCCCAGGGGTGGGGCCCCTGGAGCTGCTGTTGGGGCCCCCAGGTTTTGAGTTCCTGGAGATTGTGTTGGGGTTCGCAGGGGTTGGGCCCCTGGAGCTGTGGTTGGGCCCCCAGGGTTTAGGCCCCTGGAGCTATGGTTCGGGCGCTCAGGGGTTGGGCCCCTGGAGCTGGTGTTGGGGCCCCCAGGGGTTGGGCCCCTGGAGGTGGGGTTGGGGCCCCCGGGGGTTAGGCCCCTATAGCTATGGTTCGGGCGCTCAGGGGTTGGGCCCCTGGAGCTGGTGTTGGGGCCCTCAGGGATTAGGGCCCTGGAGCTATGGTTCAGGCGCTAAGGGTTTGGGACCCTGGAGCTGGTGTTGGGCCCCCAGGGGTTGGGCCCCTGGAGCTGGTGTTGGGGCCCCAGGGGCTAGGCCCCTGTAGCTATGGTTCGGGCGCTCAGGGATTGGGCCCCTGGAGCTGGTTTGGGGCCCCCAGGGGTTGGGCCCTTGGAGCTGGTGTTGGGGCCCCCAGGGGTTAGGCCCCTGGAGCTATGGTTCGGGCGCTCAGGGGTTGGGCCGCTGGAGCTGGTGTTGGGGCCCCTGACCTAATGTCACCCCTTGCTCTCCCATCCCCCACACAGACAGTCCCGACTCCATCACAGTAATGCCCAGAGCATTTCACGCATGGAGCAACAGTAACACTGTGTGGCCATGCAGGGTAATGCCCAGAGCATTTCCTGCATGGAGCAAGAGTGACACCGTGTGGCCACATAGGGTAGTGCACAGAGCATTTCCCCGCATGGAGCTATGGTTCGGGAGCTCTGGGGTTGGGCCCCTGTAGCTGGTGTTGGGACTCCCAGGGGTTGGGCCCCTGGAGCTGGTGTTGGGGCCCCAGGGGTTAAGGTTCGGGCGCTCAGGGGTTGGGCCCTTGGAGCTGGCGTGCGGGCCCCCAGGGAATAGGCCCCTAGAGCTATGGTTTGCTCACTCTGGGGTTCTGCCCCTGGAGCTGGTGTTGGGGCTCCCAGGGGTTGGGCTCCTGCAGCTGGTGTTGGGGACCCAGGGGTTAGGCCCCTGGAGCTATGGTTCAGGCGCTCAGGGGTTGGGACCCTGGAGCTGGTTTTGGGGCCTCCAGTGGTTGGGACCCTGGAGCTGCGGTTGGGGCCTCCAGGGGTTAGCCCCTGGATCTTTGGTTCGGCCGCTCATTGGTTGGGCCCCTGGAGCTGGTGTTGGGGCCCCAAGGGGTTGGGCCCCTGGAGCTGGTGTTGGGGACCCAGGGGTTAGGGCCCTGGAGCTATGGTTCAGGCGCTCAGGGGTTGGGCCCCTGGAGCTATGGTTCGGGCGCTCAGGGGTTGGGCCCCTGGAGCTGGGGTGGTGGGCCCCAGCGGTTGGGCCCCTGGAGCTGGTGTTGGGGCCCCCAGGGATTGGGCCCCTGGAGCTATGTTTCGGGCGCTCTGGGGTTGGGCCCCTGGAGCTGGTGTTGGGGACCCAGGTTTTAGGCCCGTGGAGCTATGGTTCAGGCACTCAGGGGTTGGACCCCTGGAGCTATGGTTCGGGCGCTCAGGGGTTGGTTCCCTGGAGCTAGGGTCGAGGGCCCCAGGGGTGGGGCCCCTGGAGCTGCTGTTGGGGCCCACAGGTTTTGAGTTCCTGGAGATTGTGTTGGGGTTCGCAGGGGTTGGGCCCCTGGAGCTGTGGTTGGGCCCCCCAGGGTTTAGGCCCCTGGAGCTATGGTTCGGGCGCTCAGGGGTTGGGCCCCTGGAGCTGGTGTTGGGCCCCCAGGGGTTGGGCCCCTGGAGGTGGGGTTGGGGCCCCCGGGGGTTAGGCCCCTATAGCTATGGTTCGGGCGCTCAGGGGTTGGGCCCCTGGAGCTGGTGTTGGGGCCCTCAGGGATTAGGCCCCTGGAGCTATGGTTCAGGCGCTAAGGGTTTGGGACCCTGGAGCTGGTGTTGGGGCCCCCAGGGGTTGGGCCCCTGGAGCTGGTGTTGGGGCCCCAGGGGCTAGGCCCCTGTAGCTATGGTTCGGGCGCTCAGGGGTTGGGCCCCTGGAGCTGGGGTGGAGGGCCCCAGCGGTTGGGCCCCTGGAGCTGGTGTTGGGGCCCCCAGGGGTTGGGCCCCTGGAGCTATGGTTCGGGCGCTCAGGGGTTGGGCCCCTGGAGCTGGTGTTGGGGACCCAGGTTTTAGGCCCGTGGAGCTATGGTTCAGGCACTCAGGGGTTGGACCCCTGGAGCTATGGTTCGGGCGTCAGGGGTTGGTTCCCTGGAGCTAGGGTCGAGGGCCCCAGGGGTGGGGCCCCTGGAGCTGCTGTTGGGGCCCCCAGGTTTTGAGTTCCTGGAGATTGTGTTGGGGTTCGCAGGGGTTGGGCCCCTGGAGCTGTGGTTGGGCCCCCAGGGTTTAGGCCCTGGAGCTATGGTTCGGGCGCTCAGGGGTTGGGCCCCTGGAGCTGGTGTTGGGGCCCCCAGGGGTTGGGCCCCTGGAGGTGGGGTTGGGGCCCCCGGGGGTTAGGCCCCTATAGCTATGGTTCGGGCGCTCAGGGGTTGGGCCCCTGGAGCTGGTGTTGGGGCCCTCAGGGATTAGGGCCCTGGAGCTATGGTTCAGGCGCTAAGGGTTTGGGACCCTGGAGCTGGTGTTGGGGCCCCCAGGGGTTGGGCCCCTGGAGCTGGTGTTGGGGCCCCAGGGGCTAGGCCCCTGTAGCTATGGTTCGGGCGCTGGCGCTCAGGGATTGGGCCCCTGGAGCTGGTTTTGGGGCCCCCAGGGGTTGGGCCCTGGAGCTGGTGTTGGGGCCCCCAGGGGTTAGGCCCCTGGAGCTATGGTTCGGGCGCTCAGGGGTTGGGCCGCTGGAGCTGGTGTTGGGGCCCCTGACCTAATGTCACCCCTTGCTCTCCCATCCCCCACACAGACAGTCCCGACTCCATCACAGTAATGCCCAGAGCATTTCACGCATGGAGCAACAGTAACACTGTGTGGCCATGCAGGGTAATGCCCAGAGCATTTCCTGCATGGAGCAAGAGTGACACCGTGTGGCCACATAGGGTAGTGCACAGAGCATTTCCCCGCATGGAGCTATGGTTCGGGAGCTCTGGGGTTGGGCCCCTGTAGCTGGTGTTGGGACTCCCAGGGGTTGGGCCCCTGGAGCTGGTGTTGGGGCCCCAGGGGTTAAGGTTCGGGCGCTCAGGGGTTGGGCCCTTGGAGCTGGCGTGCGGGCCCCCAGGGAATAGGCCCCTAGAGCTATGGTTTGCTCACTCTGGGTTCTGCCCCTGGAGCTGGTGTTGGGGCCCAGGGGTTGGGCTCCTGCAGCTGGTGTTGGGGACCCAGGGGTTAGGCCCCTGGAGCTATGGTTCAGGCGCTCAGGGGTTGGGACCCTGGAGCTGGTTTTGGGGCCTCCAGTGGTTGGGACCCTGGAGCTGCGGTTGGGGCCTCCAGGGGTTAGCCCCTGGATCTTTGGTTCGGCCGCTCATTGGTTGGGCCCCTGGAGCTGGTGTTGGGGCCCCAAGGGGTTGGGCCCCTGGAGCTGGTGTTGGGGACCCAGGGGTTAGGGCCCTGGAGCTATGGTTCAGGCGCTCAGGGGTTGGGCCCCTGGAGCTATGGTTCGGGCGCTCAGGGGTTGGGCCCCTGGAGCTGGGGTGGAGGGCCCCAGCGGTTGGGCCCCTGGAGCTGGTGTTGGGGCCCCCAGGGATTGGGCCCCTGGAGCTATGTTTCGGGCGCTCTGGGTTGGGCCCCTGGAGCTGGTGTTGGGGACCCAGGTTTTAGGCCCGTGGAGCTATGGTTCAGGCACTCAGGGGTTGGACCCCTGGAGCTATGGTTCGGGCGCTCAGGGGTTGGTTCCCTGGAGCTAGGGTCGAGGGCCCCAGGGGTGGGGCCCCTGGAGCTGCTGTTGGGGCCCCAGGTTTTGAGTTCCTGGAGATTGTGTTGGGGTTCGCAGGGGTTGGGCCCCTGGAGCTGTGGTTGGGCCCCCCAGGGTTTAGGCCCCTGGAGCTATGGTTCGGGCGCTCAGGGGTTGGGCCCCTGGAGCTGGTGTTGGGGCCCCAGGGGTTGGGCCCCTGGAGGTGGGGTTGGGGCCCCCGGGGGTTAGGCCCCTATAGCTATGGTTCGGGCGCTCAGGGGTTGGGCCCCTGGAGCTGGTGTTGGGGCCCTCAGGGATTAGGCCCCTGGAGCTATGGTTCAGGCGCTCAGGGTTTGGGCCCCTGGAGCTGGTGTTGGGGCCCCCAGGGGTTGGGCCCCTGGAGGTGGGGTTGGGGCCCCCGGGGGTTAGGCCCCTATAGCTATGGTTCGGGCGCTCAGGGGTTGGGCCCCTGGAGCTGGTGTTGGGGCCCTCAGGGATTAGGGCCCTGGAGCTATGGTTCAGGCGCTAAGGGTTTGGGACCCTGGAGCTGGTGTTGGGGCCCCCAGGGGTTGGGCCCCTGGAGCTGGTGTTGGGGCCCCAGGGGCTAGGCCCCTGTAGCTATGGTTCGGGCGCTCAGGGATTGGGCCCCTGGAGCTGGTTTTGGGGCCCCCAGGGGTTGGGCCCTTGGAGCTGGTGTTGGGGCCCCCAGGGGTTAGGCCCCTGGAGCTATGGTTCGGGCGCTCAGGGGTTGGGCCGCTGGAGCTGGTGTTGGGGCCCCTGACCTAATGTCACCCCTTGCTCTCCCATCCCCCACACAGACAGTCCCGACTCCATCACAGTAATGCCCAGAGCATTTCACGCATGGAGCAACAGTAACACTGTGTGGCCATGCAGGGTAATGCCCAGAGCATTTCCTGCATGGAGCAAGAGTGACACCGTGTGGCCACATAGGGTAGTGCACAGAGCATTTCCCCGCATGGAGCTATGGTTCGGGAGCTCTGGGGTTGGGCCCCTGTAGCTGGTGTTGGGACTCCCAGGGGTTGGGCCCCTGGAGCTGGTGTTGGGGCCCCAGGGGTTAAGGTTCGGGCGCTCAGGGGTTGGGCCCTTGGAGCTGGCGTGCGGGCCCCCAGGGAATAGGCCCCTAGAGCTATGGTTTGCTCACTCTGGGGTTCTGCCCCTGGAGCTGGTGTTGGGGCTCCCAGGGGTTGGGCTCCTGCAGCTGGTGTTGGGGACCCAGGGGTTAGGCCCCTGGAGCTATGGTTCAGGCGCTCAGGGGTTGGGACCCTGGAGCTGGTTTTGGGGCCTCCAGTGGTTGGGACCCTGGAGCTGCGGTTGGGGCCTCCAGGGGTTAGCCCCTGGATCTTTGGTTCGGCCGCTCATTGGTTGGGCCCCTGGAGCTGGTGTTGGGGCCCCAAGGGGTTGGGCCCCTGGAGCTGGTGTTGGGGACCCAGGGGTTAGGGCCCTGGAGCTATGGTTCAGGCGCTCAGGGGTTGGGCCCCTGGAGCTATGGTTCGGGCGCTCAGGGGTTGGGCCCCTGGAGCTGGGGTGGAGGGCCCCAGCGGTTGGGCCCCTGGAGCTGGTGTTGGGGCCCCCAGGGATTGGGCCCCTGGAGCTATGTTTCGGGCGCTCTGGGGTTGGGCCCCTGGAGCTGGTGTTGGGGACCCAGGTTTTAGGCCCGTGGAGCTATGGTTCAGGCACTCAGGGGTTGGACCCCTGGAGCTATGGTTCGGGCGCTCAGGGGTTGGTTCCCTGGAGCTAGGGTCGAGGGCCCCAGGGGTGGGGCCCCTGGAGCTGCTGTTGGGGCCCCCAGGTTTTGAGTTCCTGGAGATTGTGTTGGGGTTCGCAGGGGTTGGGCCCCTGGAGCTGTGGTTGGGCCCCCCAGGGTTTAGGCCCCTGGAGCTATGGTTCGGGCGCTCAGGGGTTGGGCCCCTGGAGCTGGTGTTGGGGCCCCAGGGGTTGGGCCCCTGGAGGTGGGGTTGGGGCCCCCGGGGTTAGGCCCCTATAGCTATGGTTCGGGCGCTCAGGGGTTGGGCCCCTGGAGCTGGTGTTGGGGCCCTCAGGGATTAGGCCCCTGGAGCTATGGTTCAGGCGCTAAGGGTTTGGGACCCTGGAGCTGGTGTTGGGGCCCCCAGGGGTTGGGCCCCTGGAGCTGGTGTTGGGGCCCCAGGGGCTAGGCCCCTGTAGCTATGGTTCGGGCGCTCAGGGATTGGGCCCCTGGAGCTGGTTTTGGGGCCCCCAGGGGTTGGGCCCTTGGAGCTGGTGTTGGGGCCCCCAGGGGTTAGGCCCCTGGAGCTATGGTTCGGGCGCTCAGGGGTTGGGCCGCTGGAGCTGGTGTTGGGGCCCCTGACCTAATGTCACCCCTTGCTCTCCCATCCCCCACACAGACAGTCCCGACTCCATCACAGTAATGCCCAGAGCATTTCACGCATGGAGCAACAGTAACACTGTGTGGCCATGCAGGGTAATGCCCAGAGCATTTCCTGCATGGAGCAAGAGTGACACCGTGTGGCCACATAGGGTAGTGCACAGAGCATTTCCCCGCATGGAGCTATGGTTCGGGAGCTCTGGGGTTGGGCCCCTGTAGCTGGTGTTGGGACTCCCAGGGGTTGGGCCCCTGGAGCTGGTGTTGGGGCCCCAGGGGTTAAGGTTCGGGCGCTCAGGGGTTGGGCCCTTGGAGCTGGCGTGCGGGCCCCCAGGGAATAGGCCCCTAGAGCTATGGTTTGCTCACTCTGGGGTTCTGCCCCTGGAGCTGGTGTTGGGGCTCCCAGGGTTGGGCTCCTGCAGCTGGTGTTGGGGACCCAGGGGTTAGGCCCCTGGAGCTATGGTTCAGGCGCTCAGGGGTTGGGACCCTGGAGCTGGTTTTGGGGCCTCCAGTGGTTGGGACCCTGGAGCTGCGGTTGGGGCCTCCAGGGGTTAGCCCCTGGATCTTTGGTTCGGCCGCTCATTGGTTGGGCCCCTGGAGCTGGTGTTGGGGCCCCAAGGGGTTGGGCCCCTGGAGCTGGTGTTGGGGACCCAGGGGTTAGGGCCCTGGAGCTATGGTTCAGGCGCTCAGGGGTTGGGCCCCTGGAGCTATGGTTCGGGCGCTCAGGGGTTGGGCCCCTGGAGCTGGGGTGGAGGGCCCCAGCGGTTGGGCCCTGGAGCTGGTGTTGGGGCCCCAGGGATTGGGCCCCTGGAGCTATGTTTCGGGCGCTCTGGGGTTGGGCCCCTGGAGCTGGTGTTGGGGACCCAGGTTTTAGGCCCGTGGAGCTATGGTTCAGGCACTCAGGGGTTGGACCCCTGGAGCTATGGTTCGGGCGCTCAGGGGTTGGTTCCCTGGAGCTAGGGTCGAGGGCCCCAGGGGTGGGGCCCCTGGAGCTGCTGTTGGGGCCCCCAGGTTTTGAGTTCCTGGAGATTGTGTTGGGGTTCGCAGGGGTTGGGCCCCTGGAGCTGTGGTTGGGCCCCCCAGGGTTTAGGCCCCTGGAGCTATGGTTCGGGCGCTCAGGGGTTGGGCCCCTGGAGCTGGTGTTGGGGCCCCCAGGGGTTGGGCCCCTGGAGGTGGGGTTGGGGCCCCCGGGGGTTAGGCCCCTATAGCTATGGTTCGGGCGCTCAGGGGTTGGGCCCCTGGAGCTGGTGTTGGGGCCCTCAGGGATTAGGGCCCTGGAGCTATGGTTCAGGCGCTAAGGGTTTGGGACCCTGGAGCTGGTGTTGGGGCCCCAGGGGTTGGGCCCCTGGAGCTGGTGTTGGGGCCCCAGGGGCTAGGCCCCTGTAGCTATGGTTCGGGCGCTCAGGGATTGGGCCCCTGGAGCTGGTTTTGGGGCCCCCAGGGGTTGGGCCCTTGGAGCTGGTGTTGGGGCCCCCAGGGGTTAGGCCCCTGGAGCTATGGTTCGGGCGCTCAGGGGTTGGGCCGCTGGAGCTGGTGTTGGGGCCCCTGACCTAATGTCACCCCTTGCTCTCCCATCCCCCACACAGACAGTCCCGACTCCATCACAGTAATGCCCAGAGCATTTCACGCATGGAGCAACAGTAACACTGTGTGGCCATGCAGGGTAATGCCCAGAGCATTTCCTGCATGGAGCAAGAGTGACACCGTGTGGCCACATAGGGTAGTGCACAGAGCATTTCCCCGCATGGAGCTATGGTTCGGGAGCTCTGGGGTTGGGCCCCTGTAGCTGGTGTTGGGACTCCCAGGGGTTGGGCCCCTGGAGCTGGTGTTGGGGCCCCAGGGGTTAAGGTTCGGGCGCTCAGGGGTTGGGCCCTTGGAGCTGGCGTGCGGGCCCCCAGGGAATAGGCCCCTAGAGCTATGGTTTGCTCACTCTGGGGTTCTGCCCCTGGAGCTGGTGTTGGGGCTCCCAGGGGTTGGGCTCCTGCAGCTGGTGTTGGGGACCCAGGGGTTAGGCCCCTGGAGCTATGGTTCAGGCGCTCAGGGGTTGGGACCCTGGAGCTGGTTTTGGGGCCTCCAGTGGTTGGGACCCTGGAGCTGCGGTTGGGGCCTCCAGGGGTTAGCCCCTGGATCTTTGGTTCGGCCGCTCATTGGTTGGGCCCCTGGAGCTGGTGTTGGGGCCCCAAGGGGTTGGGCCCCTGGAGCTGGTGTTGGGGACCCAGGGGTTAGGGCCCTGGAGCTATGGTTCAGGCGCTCAGGGGTTGGGCCCCTGGAGCTATGGTTCGGGCGCTCAGGGGTTGGGCCCCTGGAGCTGGGGTGGAGGGCCCCAGCGGTTGGGCCCCTGGAGCTGGTGTTGGGGCCCCCAGGGATTGGGCCCCTGGAGCTATGTTTCGGGCGCTCTGGGGTTGGGCCCCTGGAGCTGGTGTTGGGGACCCAGGTTTTAGGCCCGTGGAGCTATGGTTCAGGCACTCAGGGGTTGGACCCCTGGAGCTATGGTTCGGGCGCTCAGGGGTTGGTTCCCTGGAGCTAGGGTCGAGGGCCCCAGGGGTGGGGCCCCTGGAGCTGCTGTTGGGGCCCCAGGTTTTGAGTTCCTGGAGATTGTGTTGGGGTTCGCAGGGGTTGGGCCCCTGGAGCTGTGGTTGGGCCCCCCAGGGTTTAGGCCCCTGGAGCTATGGTTCGGGCGCTCAGGGGTTGGGCCCCTGGAGCTGGTGTTGGGGCCCCCAGGGGTTGGGCCCCTGGAGGTGGGGTTGGGGCCCCCGGGGGTTAGGCCCCTATAGCTATGGTTCGGGCGCTCAGGGGTTGGGCCCCTGGAGCTGGTGTTGGGGCCCTCAGGGATTAGGGCCCTGGAGCTATGGTTCAGGCGCTAAGGGTTTGGGACCCTGGAGCTGGTGTTGGGGCCCCAGGGGTTGGGCCCCTGGAGCTGGTGTTGGGGCCCCAGGGGCTAGGCCCCTGTAGCTATGGTTCGGGCGCTCAGGGATTGGGCCCCTGGAGCTGGTTTTGGGGCCCCCAGGGGTTGGGCCCTTGGAGCTGGTGTTGGGGCCCCCAGGGGTTAGGCCCCTGGAGCTATGGTTCGGGCGCTCAGGGGTTGGGCCGCTGGAGCTGGTGTTGGGGCCCCTGACCTAATGTCACCCTTGCTCTCCCATCCCCCACACAGACAGTCCCGACTCCATCACAGTAATGCCCAGAGCATTTCACGCATGGAGCAACAGTAACACTGTGTGGCCATGCAGGGTAATGCCCAGAGCATTTCCTGCATGGAGCAAGAGTGACACCGTGTGGCCACATAGGGTAGTGCACAGAGCATTTCCCCGCATGGAGCTATGGTTCGGGAGCTCTGGGGTTGGGCCCCTGTAGCTGGTGTTGGGACTCCCAGGGGTTGGGCCCCTGGAGCTGGTGTTGGGGCCCCAGGGGTTAAGGTTCGGGCGCTCAGGGGTTGGGCCCTTGGAGCTGGCGTGCGGGCCCCCAGGGAATAGGCCCCTAGAGCTATGGTTTGCTCACTCTGGGGTTCTGCCCCTGGAGCTGGTGTTGGGGCTCCCAGGGGTTGGGCTCCTGCAGCTGGTGTTGGGGACCCAGGGGTTAGGCCCCTGGAGCTATGGTTCAGGCGCTCAGGGGTTGGGACCCTGGAGCTGGTTTTGGGGCCTCCAGTGGTTGGGACCCTGGAGCTGCGGTTGGGGCCTCCAGGGGTTAGCCCCTGGATCTTTGGTTCGGCCGCTCATTGGTTGGGCCCCTGGAGCTGGTGTTGGGGCCCCAAGGGGTTGGGCCCCTGGAGCTGGTGTTGGGGACCCAGGGGTTAGGGCCCTGGAGCTATGGTTCAGGCGCTCAGGGGTTGGGCCCCTGGAGCTATGGTTCGGGCGCTCAGGGGTTGGGCCCCTGGAGCTGGGGTGGAGGGCCCCAGCGGTTGGGCCCCTGGAGCTGGTGTTGGGGCCCCCAGGGATTGGGCCCCTGGAGCTATGTTTCGGGCGCTCTGGGGTTGGGCCCCTGGAGCTGGTGTTGGGGACCCAGGTTTTAGGCCCGTGGAGCTATGGTTCAGGCACTCAGGGGTTGGACCCCTGGAGCTATGGTTCGGGCGCTCAGGGGTTGGTTCCCTGGAGCTAGGGTCGAGGGCCCCAGGGGTGGGGCCCCTGGAGCTGCTGTTGGGGCCCCCAGGTTTTGAGTTCCTGGAGATTGTGTTGGGGTTCGCAGGGGTTGGGCCCCTGGAGCTGTGGTTGGGCCCCCCAGGGTTTAGGCCCCTGGAGCTATGGTTCGGGCGCTCAGGGTTGGGCCCCTGGAGCTGGTGTTGGGGCCCCCAGGGGTTGGGCCCCTGGAGGTGGGGTTGGGGCCCCCGGGGGTTAGGCCCCTATAGCTATGGTTCGGGCGCTCAGGGGTTGGGCCCCTGGAGCTGGTGTTGGGGCCCTCAGGGATTAGGGCCCTGGAGCTATGGTTCAGGCGCTAAGGGTTTGGGACCCTGGAGCTGGTGTTGGGGCCCCCAGGGGTTGGGCCCCTGGAGCTGGTGTTGGGGCCCCAGGGGCTAGGCCCCTGTAGCTATGGTTCGGGCGCTCAGGGATTGGGCCCCTGGAGCTGGTTTTGGGGCCCCCAGGGGTTGGGCCCTTGGAGCTGGTGTTGGGGCCCCCAGGGGTTAGGCCCCTGGAGCTATGGTTCGGGCGCTCAGGGGTTGGGCCGCTGGAGCTGGTGTTGGGGCCCCTGACCTAATGTCACCCCTTGCTCTCCCATCCCCCACACAGACAGTCCCGACTCCATCACAGTAATGCCCAGAGCATTTCACGCATGGAGCAACAGTAACACTGTGTGGCCATGCAGGGTAATGCCCAGAGCATTTCCTGCATGGAGCAAGAGTGACACCGTGTGGCCACATAGGGTAGTGCACACAGAGCATTTCCCCGCATGGAGCTATGGTTCGGGAGCTCTGGGGTTGGGCCCCTGTAGCTGGTGTTGGGACTCCCAGGGGTTGGGCCCCTGGAGCTGGTGTTGGGGCCCCAGGGGTTAAGGTTCGGGCGCTCAGGGGTTGGGCCCTTGGAGCTGGCGTGCGGGCCCCCAGGGAATAGGCCCCTAGAGCTATGGTTTGCTCACTCTGGGGTTCTGCCCCTGGAGCTGGTGTTGGGGCTCCCAGGGGTTGGGCTCCTGCAGCTGGTGTTGGGGACCCAGGGGTTAGGCCCCTGGAGCTATGGTTCAGGCGCTCAGGGGTTGGGACCCTGGAGCTGGTTTTGGGGCCTCCAGTGGTTGGGACCCTGGAGCTGCGGTTGGGGCCTCCAGGGGTTAGCCCCTGGATCTTTGGTTCGGCCGCTCATTGGTTGGGCCCCTGGAGCTGGTGTTGGGGCCCCAAGGGGTTGGGCCCCTGGAGCTGGTGTTGGGGACCCAGGGGTTAGGGCCCTGGAGCTATGGTTCAGGCGCTCAGGGGTTGGGCCCCTGGAGCTATGGTTCGGGCGCTCAGGGGTTGGGCCCCTGGAGCTGGGGTGGAGGGCCCCAGCGGTTGGGCCCCTGGAGCTGGTGTTGGGGCCCCCAGGGATTGGGCCCCTGGAGCTATGTTTCGGGCGCTCTGGGGTTGGGCCCCTGGAGCTGGTGTTGGGGACCCAGGTTTTAGGCCCGTGGAGCTATGGTTCAGGCACTCAGGGGTTGGACCCCTGGAGCTATGGTTCGGGCGCTCAGGGGTTGGTTCCCTGGAGCTAGGGTCGAGGGCCCCAGGGGTGGGGCCCCTGGAGCTGCTGTTGGGGCCCCCAGGTTTTGAGTTCCTGGAGATTGTGTTGGGGTTCGCAGGGGTTGGGCCCCTGGAGCTGTGGTTGGGCCCCCCAGGGTTTAGGCCCCTGGAGCTATGGTTCGGGCGCTCAGGGGTTGGGCCCCTGGAGCTGGTGTTGGGGCCCCCAGGGGTTGGGCCCCTGGAGGTGGGGTTGGGGCCCCGGGGGTTAGGCCCCTATAGCTATGGTTCGGGCGCTCAGGGGTTGGGCCCCTGGAGCTGGTGTTGGGCCCTCAGGGATTAGGGCCCTGGAGCTATGGTTCAGGCGCTAAGGGTTTGGGACCCTGGAGCTGGTGTTGGGGCCCCCAGGGGTTGGGCCCCTGGAGCTGGTGTTGGGGCCCCAGGGGCTAGGCCCCTGTAGCTATGGTTCGGGCGCTCAGGGATTGGGCCCCTGGAGCTGGTTTTGGGGCCCCCAGGGGTTGGGCCCTTGGAGCTGGTGTTGGGGCCCCCAGGGGTTAGGCCCCTGGAGCTATGGTTCGGGCGCTCAGGGGTTGGGCCGCTGGAGCTGGTGTTGGGGCCCCTGACCTAATGTCACCCCTTGCTCTCCCATCCCCCACACAGACAGTCCCGACTCCATCACAGTAATGCCCAGAGCATTTCACGCATGGAGCAACAGTAACACTGTGTGGCCATGCAGGGTAATGCCCAGAGCATTTCCTGCATGGAGCAAGAGTGACACCGTGTGGCCACATAGGGTAGTGCACAGAGCATTTCCCCGCATGGAGCTATGGTTCGGGAGCTCTGGGGTTGGGCCCCTGTAGCTGGTGTTGGGACTCCCAGGGGTTGGGCCCCTGGAGCTGGTGTTGGGGCCCCAGGGGTTAAGGTTCGGGCGCTCAGGGGTTGGGCCCTTGGAGCTGGCGTGCGGGCCCCCAGGGAATAGGCCCCTAGAGCTATGGTTTGCTCACTCTGGGGTTCTGCCCCTGGAGCTGGTGTTGGGGCTCCCAGGGGTTGGGCTCCTGCAGCTGGTGTTGGGGACCCAGGGGTTAGGCCCCTGGAGCTATGGTTCAGGCGCTCAGGGGTTGGGACCCTGGAGCTGGTTTTGGGGCCTCCAGTGGTTGGGACCCTGGAGCTGCGGTTGGGGCCTCCAGGGGTTAGCCCCTGGATCTTTGGTTCGGCCGCTCATTGGTTGGGCCCCTGGAGCTGGTGTTGGGGCCCCAAGGGGTTGGGCCCCTGGAGCTGGTGTTGGGGACCCAGGGGTTAGGGCCCTGGAGCTATGGTTCAGGCGCTCAGGGGTTGGGCCCCTGGAGCTATGGTTCGGGCGCTCAGGGGTTGGGCCCCTGGAGCTGGGGTGGAGGGCCCCAGCGGTTGGGCCCTGGAGCTGGTGTTGGGGACCCAGGGATTGGGCCCCTGGAGCTATGTTTCGGGCGCTCTGGGGTTGGGCCCCTGGAGCTGGTGTTGGGGACCCAGGTTTTAGGCCCGTGGAGCTATGGTTCAGGCACTCAGGGGTTGGACCCTGGAGCTATGGTTCGGGCGCTCAGGGGTTGGTTCCCTGGAGCTAGGGTCGAGGGCCCCAGGGGTGGGGCCCCTGGAGCTGCTGTTGGGCCCCCAGGTTTTGAGTTCCTGGAGATTGTGTTGGGGTTCGCAGGGGTTGGGCCCCTGGAGCTGTGGTTGGGCCCCCCAGGGTTTAGGCCCCTGGAGCTATGGTTCGGGCGCTCAGGGGTTGGGCCCCTGGAGCTGGTGTTGGGGCCCCCAGGGGTTGGGCCCCTGGAGGTGGGGTTGGGGCCCCCGGGGGGTTAGGCCCCTATAGCTATGGTTCGGGCGCTCAGGGGTTGGGCCCCTGGAGCTGGTGTTGGGGCCCCAGGGGCTAGGCCCCTGTAGCTATGGTTCGGGCGCTCAGGGATTGGGCCCCTGGAGCTGGTTTTGGGGCCCCCAGGGGTTGGGCCCTTGGAGCTGGTGTTGGGGCCCCCAGGGGTTAGGCCCCTGGAGCTATGGTTCGGGCGCTCAGGGGTTGGGCCGCTGGAGCTGGTGTTGGGGCCCCTGACCTAATGTCACCCCTTGCTCTCCCATCCCCCACACAGACAGTCCCGACTCCATCACAGTAATGCCCAGAGCATTTCACGCATGGAGCAACAGTAACACTGTGTGGCCATGCAGGGTAATGCCCAGAGCATTTCCTGCATGGAGCAAGAGTGACACCGTGTGGCCACATAGGGTAGTGCACAGAGCATTTCCCCGCATGGAGCTATGGTTCGGGAGCTCTGGGGTTGGGCCCCTGTAGCTGGTGTTGGGACTCCCAGGGGTTGGGCCCCTGGAGCTGGTGTTGGGGCCCCAGGGGTTAAGGTTCGGGCGCTCAGGGGTTGGGCCCTTGGAGCTGGCGTGCGGGCCCCCAGGGAATAGGCCCCTAGAGCTATGGTTTGCTCACTCTGGGGTTCTGCCCCTGGAGCTGGTGTTGGGGCTCCCAGGGGTTGGGCTCCTGCAGCTGGTGTTGGGGACCCAGGGGTTAGGCCCCTGGAGCTATGGTTCAGGCGCTCAGGGGTTGGGACCCTGGAGCTGGTTTTGGGGCCTCCAGTGGTTGGGACCCTGGAGCTGCGGTTGGGGCCTCCAGGGGTTAGCCCCTGGATCTTTGGTTCGGCCGCTCATTGGTTGGGCCCCTGGAGCTGGTGTTGGGGCCCCAAGGGGTTGGGCCCCTGGAGCTGGTGTTGGGGACCCAGGGGTTAGGGCCCTGGAGCTATGGTTCAGGCGCTCAGGGGTTGGGGCCCCTGGAGCTATGGTTCGGGCGCTCAGGGGTTGGGCCCCTGGAGCTGGGGTGGAGGGCCCCAGCGGTTGGGCCCCTGGAGCTGGTGTTGGGGCCCCCAGGGATTGGGCCCCTGGAGCTATGTTTCGGGCGCTCTGGGGTTGGGCCCCTGGAGCTGGTGTTGGGGACCCAGGTTTTAGGCCCGTGGAGCTATGGTTCAGGCACTCAGGGGTTGGACCCCTGGAGCTATGGTTCGGGCGCTCAGGGGTTGGTTCCCTGGAGCTAGGGTCGAGGGCCCCAGGGGTGGGGCCCCTGGAGCTGCTGTTGGGGCCCCCAGGTTTTGAGTTCCTGGAGATTGTGTTGGGGTTCGCAGGGGTTGGGCCCCTGGAGCTGTGGTTGGGCCCCCCAGGGTTTAGGCCCCTGGAGCTATGGTTCGGGCGCTCAGGGGTTGGGCCCCTGGAGCTGGTGTTGGGGCCCCCAGGGGTTGGGCCCCTGGAGGTGGGGTTGGGGCCCCCGGTATTAGGCCCCTATAGCTATGGTTCGGGCGCTCAGGGGTTGGGCCCCTGGAGCTGGTGTTGGGGCCCTCAGGGATTAGGGCCCTGGAGCTATGGTTCAGGCGCTAAGGGTTTGGGACCCTGGAGCTGGTGTTGGGGCCCCCAGGGGTTGGGCCCCTGGAGCTGGTGTTGGGGCCCCAGGGGCTAGGCCCCTGTAGCTATGGTTCGGGCGCTCAGGGATTGGGCCCCTGGAGCTGGTTTTGGGGCCCCCAGGGGTTGGGCCCTTGGAGCTGGTGTTGGGGCCCCCAGGGGTTAGGCCCCTGGAGCTATGGTTCGGGCGCTCAGGGGTTGGGCCGCTGGAGCTGGTGTTGGGGCCCCTGACCTAATGTCACCCCTTGCTCTCCCATCCCCCACACAGACAGTCCCGACTCCATCACAGTAATGCCCAGAGCATTTCACGCATGGAGCAACAGTAACACTGTGTGGCCATGCAGGGTAATGCCCAGAGCATTTCCTGCATGGAGCAAGAGTGACACCGTGTGGCCACATAGGGTAGTGCACAGAGCATTTCCCCGCATGGAGCTATGGTTCGGGAGCTCTGGGGTTGGGCCCCTGTAGCTGGTGTTGGGACTCCCAGGGGTTGGGCCCCTGGAGCTGGTGTTGGGGCCCCAGGGGTTAAGGTTCGGGCGCTCAGGGGTTGGGCCCTTGGAGCTGGCGTGCGGGCCCCCAGGGAATAGGCCCCTAGAGCTATGGTTTGCTCACTCTGGGGTTCTGCCCCTGGAGCTGGTGTTGGGGCTCCCAGGGGTTGGGCTCCTGCAGCTGGTGTTGGGGACCCAGGGGTTAGGCCCCTGGAGCTATGGTTCAGGCGCTCAGGGGTTGGGACCCTGGAGCTGGTTTTGGGGCCTCCAGTGGTTGGGACCCTGGAGCTGCGGTTGGGGCCTCCAGGGGTTAGCCCCTGGATCTTTGGTTCGGCCGCTCATTGGTTGGGCCCCTGGAGCTGGTGTTGGGGCCCCAAGGGGTTGGGCCCCTGGAGCTGGTGTTGGGGACCCAGGGGTTAGGGCCCTGGAGCTATGGTTCAGGCGCTCAGGGGTTGGGCCCCTGGAGCTATGGTTCGGGCGCTCAGGGGTTGGGCCCCTGGAGCTGGGGTGGAGGGCCCCAGCGGTTGGGCCCCTGGAGCTGGTGTTGGGGCCCCCAGGGATTGGGCCCCTGGAGCTATGTTCGGGCGCTCTGGGGTTGGGCCCCTGGAGCTGGTGTTGGGGACCCAGGTTTTAGGCCCGTGGAGCTATGGTTCAGGCACTCAGGGGTTGGACCCCTGGAGCTATGGTTCGGGCGCTCAGGGGTTGGTTCCCTGGAGCTAGGGTCGAGGGCCCCAGGGTTGGGGCCCCTGGAGCTGGTGTTGGGGCCCCCAGGGATTGGGCCCCTGGAGCTATGTTCGGGCGCTTGGGGTGGGCCCTGGAGCTGGTGTTGGGGACCCAGGTTTTAGGCCCGTGGAGCTATGGTTCAGGCACTCAGGGGTTGGGCCCCTGGAGCTATGGTTCGGGCGCTCAGGGGTTGGTTCCCTGGAGCTAGGGTCGAGGGCCCCAGGGGTGGGGCCCCTGGAGCTGCTGTTGGGGCCCCCAGGTTTTGAGTTCCTGGAGATTGTGTTGGGGTTCGCAGGGGTTGGGCCCCTGGAGCTGTGGTTGGGCCCCCAGGGTTTAGGCCCCTGGAGCTATGGTTCGGGCGCTCAGGGGTTGGGCCCCTGGAGCTGGTGTTGGGGCCCCAGGGGTTGGGCCCCTGGAGGTGGGGTTGGGGCCCCCGGGGGTTAGGCCCCTATAGCTATGGTTCGGGCGCTCAGGGGTTGGGCCCCTGGAGCTGGTGTTGGGGCCCTCAGGGATTAGGCCCTGGAGCTATGGTTCAGGCGCTAAGGGTTGGGACCCTGGAGCTGGTGTTGGGGCCCCCAGGGGTTGGGCCCCTGGAGCTGGTGTTGGGGCCCCAGGGGCTAGGCCCCTGTAGCTATGGTTCGGGCGCTCAGGGATTGGGCCCCTGGAGCTGGTTTTGGGGCCCCCAGGGGTTGGGCCCTTGGAGCTGGTGTTGGGGCCCCCAGGGGTTAGGCCCCTGGAGCTATGGTTCGGGCGCTCAGGGGTTGGGCCGCTGGAGCTGGTGTTGGGGCCCCTGACCTAATGTCACCCCTTGCTCTCCCATCCCCCACACAGACAGTCCCGACTCCATCACAGTAATGCCCAGAGCATTTCACGCATGGAGCAACAGTAACACTGTGTGGCCATGCAGGGTAATGCCCAGAGCATTTCCTGCATGGAGCAAGAGTGACACCGTGTGGCCACATAGGGTAGTGCACAGAGCATTTCCCCGCATGGAGCTATGGTTCGGGAGCTCTGGGGTTGGGCCCCTGTAGCTGGTGTTGGGACTCCCAGGGGTTGGGCCCCTGGAGCTGGTGTTGGGGCCCCAGGGGTTAAGGTTCGGGCGCTCAGGGGTTGGGCCCTTGGAGCTGGCGTGCGGGCCCCCAGGGAATAGGCCCCTAGAGCTATGGTTTGCTCACTCTGGGGTTCTGCCCCTGGAGCTGGTGTTGGGGCTCCCAGGGGTTGGGCTCCTGCAGCTGGTGTTGGGGACCCAGGGGTTAGGCCCCTGGAGCTATGGTTCAGGCGCTCAGGGGTTGGGACCCTGGAGCTGGTTTTGGGGCCTCCAGTGGTTGGGACCCTGGAGCTGCGGTTGGGGCCTCCAGGGGTTAGCCCCTGGATCTTTGGTTCGGCCGCTCATTGGTTGGGCCCCTGGAGCTGGTGTTGGGGCCCCAAGGGGTTGGGCCCCTGGAGCTGGTGTTGGGGACCCAGGGGTTAGGGCCCTGGAGCTATGGTTCAGGCGCTCAGGGGTTGGGCCCCTGGAGCTATGGTTCGGGCGCTCAGGGGTTGGGCCCCTGGAGCTGGGGTGGAGGGCCCCAGCGGTTGGGCCCCTGGAGCTGGTGTTGGGGCCCCCAGGGATTGGGCCCCTGGAGCTATGTTTCGGGCGCTCTGGGGTTGGGCCCCTGGAGCTGGTGTTGGGGACCCAGGTTTTAGGCCCGTGGAGCTATGGTTCAGGCACTCAGGGGTTGGACCCCTGGAGCTATGGTTCGGGCGCTCAGGGGTTGGTTCCCTGGAGCTAGGGTCGAGGGCCCCAGGGGTGGGGCCCCTGGAGCTGCTGTTGGGGCCCCCAGGTTTTGAGTTCCTGGAGATTGTGTTGGGGTTCGCAGGGGTTGGGCCCCTGGAGCTGTGGTTGGGCCCCCCAGGGTTTAGGCCCCTGGAGCTATGGTTCGGGCGCTCAGGGGTTGGGCCCCTGGAGCTGGTGTTGGGGCCCCCAGGGGTTGGGCCCCTGGAGGTGGGGTTGGGGCCCCCGGGGGTTAGGCCCCTATAGCTATGGTTCGGGCGCTCAGGGGTTGGGCCCCTGGAGCTGGTGTTGGGGCCCTCAGGGATTAGGCCCCTGGAGCTATGGTTCAGGCGCTAAGGGTTTGGGACCCTGGAGCTGGTGTTGGGGCCCCCAGGGGTTGGGCCCCTGGAGCTGGTGTTGGGGCCCCAGGGGCTAGGCCCCTGTAGCTATGGTTCGGGCGCTCAGGGATTGGGCCCCTGGAGCTGGTTTTGGGGCCCCCAGGGGTTGGGCCCTTGGAGCTGGTGTTGGGGCCCCCAGGGGTTAGGCCCCTGGAGCTATGGTTCGGGCGCTCAGGGGTTGGGCCGCTGGAGCTGGTGTTGGGGCCCCTGACCTAATGTCACCCCTTGCTCTCCCATCCCCCACACAGACAGTCCCGACTCCATCACAGTAATGCCCAGAGCATTTCACGCATGGAGCAACAGTAACACTGTGTGGCCATGCAGGGTAATGCCCAGAGCATTTCCTGCATGGAGCAAGAGTGACACCGTGTGGCCACATAGGGTAGTGCACAGAGCATTTCCCCGCATGGAGCTATGGTTCGGGAGCTCTGGGGTTGGGCCCCTGTAGCTGGTGTTGGGACTCCCAGGGGTTGGGCCCCTGGAGCTGGTGTTGGGGCCCCAGGGGTTAAGGTTCGGGCGCTCAGGGGTTGGGCCCTTGGAGCTGGCGTGCGGGCCCCCAGGGAATAGGCCCCTAGAGCTATGGTTTGCTCACTCTGGGGTTCTGCCCCTGGAGCTGGTGTTGGGGCTCCCAGGGGTTGGGCTCCTGCAGCTGGTGTTGGGGACCCAGGGGTTAGGCCCCTGGAGCTATGGTTCAGGCGCTCAGGGGTTGGGACCCTGGAGCTGGTTTTGGGGCCTCCAGTGGTTGGGACCCTGGAGCTGCGGTTGGGGCCTCCAGGGGTTAGCCCCTGGATCTTTGGTTCGGCCGCTCATTGGTTGGGCCCCTGGAGCTGGTGTTGGGGCCCCAAGGGGTTGGGCCCCTGGAGCTGGTGTTGGGGACCCAGGGGTTAGGGCCCTGGAGCTATGGTTCAGGCGCTCAGGGGTTGGGCCCCTGGAGCTATGGTTCGGGCGCTCAGGGGTTGGGCCCCTGGAGCTGGGGTGGAGGGCCCCAGCGGTTGGGCCCCTGGAGCTGGTGTTGGGGCCCCCAGGGATTGGGCCCCTGGAGCTATGTTTCGGGCGCTCTGGGGTTGGGCCCCTGGAGCTGGTGTTGGGGACCCAGGTTTTAGGCCCGTGGAGCTATGGTTCAGGCACTCAGGGGTTGGACCCCTGGAGCTATGGTTCGGGCGCTCAGGGGTTGGTTCCCTGGAGCTAGGGTCGAGGGCCCCAGGGGTGGGGCCCCTGGAGCTGCTGTTGGGGCCCCCAGGTTTTGAGTTCCTGGAGATTGTGTTGGGGTTCGCAGGGGTTGGGCCCCTGGAGCTGTGGTTGGGCCCCCCAGGGTTTAGGCCCCTGGAGCTATGGTTCGGGCGCTCAGGGGTTGGGCCCCTGGAGCTGGTGTTGGGGCCCCCAGGGGTTGGGCCCCTGGAGGTGGGGTTGGGGGCCCCGGGGGTTAGGCCCCTATAGCTATGGTTCGGGCGCTCAGGGGTTGGGCCCCTGGAGCTGGTGTTGGGGCCCTCAGGGATTAGGGCCCTGGAGCTATGGTTCAGGCGCTAAGGGTTTGGGACCCTGGAGCTGGTGTTGGGGCCCCCAGGGGTTGGGCCCCTGGAGCTGGTGTTGGGGCCCCAGGGGCTAGGCCCCTGTAGCTATGGTTCGGGCGCTCAGGGATTGGGCCCCTGGAGCTGGTTTTGGGGCCCCCAGGGGTTGGGCCCTTGGAGCTGGTGTTGGGGCCCCCAGGGGTTAGGCCCCTGGAGCTATGGTTCGGGCGCTCAGGGGTTGGGCCGCTGGAGCTGGTGTTGGGGCCCCTGACCTAATGTCACCCCTTGCTCTCCCATCCCCCACACAGACAGTCCCGACTCCATCACAGTAATGCCCAGAGCATTTCACGCATGGAGCAACAGTAACACTGTGTGGCCATGCAGGGTAATGCCCAGAGCATTTCCTGCATGGAGCAAGAGTGACACCGTGTGGCCACATAGGGTAGTGCACAGAGCATTTCCCCGCATGGAGCTATGGTTCGGGAGCTCTGGGGTTGGGCCCCTGTAGCTGGTGTTGGGACTCCCAGGGGTTGGGCCCCTGGAGCTGGTGTTGGGGCCCCAGGGGTTAAGGTTCGGGCGCTCAGGGGTTGGGCCCTTGGAGCTGGCGTGCGGGCCCCCAGGGAATAGGCCCCTAGAGCTATGGTTTGCTCACTCTGGGGTTCTGCCCCTGGAGCTGGTGTTGGGGCTCCCAGGGGTTGGGCTCCTGCAGCTGGTGTTGGGGACCCAGGGGTTAGGCCCCTGGAGCTATGGTTCAGGCGCTCAGGGGTTGGGACCCTGGAGCTGGTTTTGGGGCCTCCAGTGGTTGGGACCCTGGAGCTGCGGTTGGGGCCTCCAGGGGTTAGCCCCTGGATCTTTGGTTCGGCCGCTCATTGGTTGGGCCCCTGGAGCTGGTGTTGGGGCCCCAAGGGGTTGGGCCCCTGGAGCTGGTGTTGGGGACCCAGGGGTTAGGGCCCTGGAGCTATGGTTCAGGCGCTCAGGGGTTGGGCCCCTGGAGCTATGGTTCGGGCGCTCAGGGGTTGGGCCCCTGGAGCTGGGGTGGAGGGCCCCAGCGGTTGGGCCCCTGGAGCTGGTGTTGGGGCCCCCAGGGATTGGGCCCCTGGAGCTATGTTTCGGGCGCTCTGGGGTTGGGCCCCTGGAGCTGGTGTTGGGGACCCAGGTTTTAGGCCCGTGGAGCTATGGTTCAGGCACTCAGGGGTTGGACCCCTGGAGCTATGGTTCGGGCGCTCAGGGGTTGGTTCCCTGGAGCTAGGGTCGAGGGCCCCAGGGGTGGGGCCCCTGGAGCTGCTGTTGGGGCCCCCAGGTTTTGAGTTCCTGGAGATTGTGTTGGGGTTCGCAGGGGTTGGGCCCCTGGAGCTGTGGTTGGGCCCCCAAGGGTTTAGGCCCCTGGAGCTATGGTTCGGGCGCTCAGGGGTTGGGCCCCTGGAGCTGGTGTTGGGGCCCCCAGGGGTTGGGCCCCTGGAGGTGGGGTTGGGGGCCCCGGGGGTTAGGCCCCTATAGCTATGGTTCGGGCGCTCAGGGGTTGGGCCCCTGGAGCTGGTGTTGGGGCCCTCAGGGATTAGGGCCCTGGAGCTATGGTTCAGGCGCTAAGGGTTTGGGACCCTGGAGCTGGTGTTGGGGCCCCAGGGGTTGGGCCCCTGGAGCTGGTGTTGGGGCCCCAGGGGCTAGGCCCCTGTAGCTATGGTTCGGGCGCTCAGGGATTGGGCCCCTGGAGCTGGTTTTGGGGCCCCCAGGGGTTGGGCCCTTGGAGCTGGTGTTGGGGCCCCCAGGGGTTAGGCCCCTGGAGCTATGGTTCGGGCGCTCAGGGGTTGGGCCGCTGGAGCTGGTGTTGGGGCCCCTGACCTAATGTCACCCCTTGCTCTCCCATCCCCCACACAGACAGTCCCGACTCCATCACAGTAATGCCCAGAGCATTTCACGCATGGAGCAACAGTAACACTGTGTGGCCATGCAGGGTAATGCCCAGAGCATTTCCTGCATGGAGCAAGAGTGACACCGTGTGGCCACATAGGGTAGTGCACAGAGCATTTCCCCGCATGGAGCTATGGTTCGGGAGCTCTGGGGTTGGGCCCCTGTAGCTGGTGTTGGGACTCCCAGGGGTTGGGCCCCTGGAGCTGGTGTTGGGGCCCCAGGGGTTAAGGTTCGGGCGCTCAGGGGTTGGGCCCTTGGAGCTGGCGTGCGGGCCCCCAGGGAATAGGCCCCTAGAGCTATGGTTTGCTCACTCTGGGGTTCTGCCCCTGGAGCTGGTGTTGGGGCTCCCAGGGGTTGGGCTCCTGCAGCTGGTGTTGGGGACCCAGGGGTTAGGCCCCTGGAGCTATGGTTCAGGCGCTCAGGGGTTGGGACCCTGGAGCTGGTTTTGGGGCCTCCAGTGGTTGGGACCCTGGAGCTGCGGTTGGGGCCTCCAGGGGTTAGCCCCTGGATCTTTGGTTCGGCCGCTCATTGGTTGGGCCCCTGGAGCTGGTGTTGGGGCCCCAAGGGGTTGGGCCCCTGGAGCTGGTGTTGGGGACCCAGGGGTTAGGGCCCTGGAGCTATGGTTCAGGCGCTCAGGGGTTGGGCCCCTGGAGCTATGGTTCGGGCGCTCAGGGGTTGGGCCCCTGGAGCTGGGGTGGAGGGCCCCAGCGGTTGGGCCCCTGGAGCTGGTGTTGGGGCCCCCAGGGATTGGGCCCCTGGAGCTATGTTTCGGGCGCTCTGGGGTTGGGCCCCTGGAGCTGGTGTTGGGGACCCAGGTTTTAGGCCCGTGGAGCTATGGTTCAGGCACTCAGGGGTTGGACCCCTGGAGCTATGGTTCGGGCGCTCAGGGGTTGGTTCCCTGGAGCTAGGGTCGAGGGCCCCAGGGGTGGGGCCCCTGGAGCTGCTGTTGGGGCCCCCAGGTTTTGAGTTCCTGGAGATTGTGTTGGGGTTCGCAGGGGTTGGGCCCCTGGAGCTGTGGTTGGGCCCCCCAGGGTTTAGGCCCCTGGAGCTATGGTTCGGGCGCTCAGGGGTTGGGCCCCTGGAGCTGGTGTTGGGGCCCCCAGGGGTTGGGCCCCTGGAGGTGGGGTTGGGGCCCCCGGGGGTTAGGCCCCTATAGCTATGGTTCGGGCGCTCAGGGGTTGGGCCCCTGGAGCTGGTGTTGGGGCCCTCAGGGATTAGGCCCTGGAGCTATGGTTCAGGCGCTAAGGGTTTGGGACCCTGGAGCTGGTGTTGGGGCCCCCAGGGGTTGGGCCCCTGGAGCTGGTGTTGGGGCCCCAGGGGCTAGGCCCCTGTAGCTATGGTTCGGGCGCTCAGGGATTGGGCCCCTGGAGCTGGTTTTGGGGCCCCCAGGGGTTGGGCCCTTGGAGCTGGTGTTGGGGCCCCCAGGGGTTAGGCCCCTGGAGCTATGGTTCGGGCGCTCAGGGGTTGGGCCGCTGGAGCTGGTGTTGGGGGCCCCTGACCTAATGTCACCCCTTGCTCTCCCATCCCCCACACAGACAGTCCCGACTCCATCACAGTAATGCCCAGAGCATTTCACGCATGGAGCAACAGTAACACTGTGTGGCCATGCAGGGTAATGCCCAGAGCATTTCCTGCATGGAGCAAGAGTGACACCGTGTGGCCACATAGGGTAGTGCACAGAGCATTTCCCCGCATGGAGCTATGGTTCGGGAGCTCTGGGGTTGGGCCCCTGTAGCTGGTGTTGGGACTCCCAGGGGTTGGGCCCCTGGAGCTGGTGTTGGGGCCCCAGGGGTTAAGGTTCGGGCGCTCAGGGGTTGGGCCCTTGGAGCTGGCGTGCGGGCCCCCAGGGAATAGGCCCCTAGAGCTATGGTTTGCTCACTCTGGGGTTCTGCCCCTGGAGCTGGTGTTGGGGCTCCCAGGGGTTGGGCTCCTGCAGCTGGTGTTGGGGACCCAGGGGTTAGGCCCCTGGAGCTATGGTTCAGGCGCTCAGGGGTTGGGACCCTGGAGCTGGTTTTGGGGCCTCCAGTGGTTGGGACCCTGGAGCTGCGGTTGGGGCCTCCAGGGGTTAGCCCCTGGATCTTTGGTTCGGCCGCTCATTGGTTGGCCCCTGGAGCTGGTGTTGGGGCCCCAAGGGGTTGGGCCCCTGGAGCTGGTGTTGGGGACCCAGGGGTTAGGGCCCTGGAGCTATGGTTCAGGCGCTCAGGGGTTGGGCCCCTGGAGCTATGGTTCGGGCGCTCAGGGGTTGGGCCCCTGGAGCTGGGGTGGAGGGCCCCAGCGGTTGGGCCCCTGGAGCTGGTGTTGGGGCCCCCAGGGATTGGGCCCCTGGAGCTATGTTTCGGGCGCTCTGGGGTTGGGCCCCTGGAGCTGGTGTTGGGGACCCAGGTTTTAGGCCCGTGGAGCTATGGTTCAGGCACTCAGGGGTTGGACCCCTGGAGCTATGGTTCGGGCGCTCAGGGGTTGGTTCCCTGGAGCTAGGGTCGAGGGCCCCAGGGGTGGGGCCCCTGGAGCTGCTGTTGGGCCCCCAGGTTTTGAGTTCCTGGAGATTGTGTTGGGGTTCGCAGGGGTTGGGCCCCTGGAGCTGTGGTTGGGCCCCCCAGGGTTTAGGCCCCTGGAGCTATGGTTCGGGCGCTCAGGGGTTGGGCCCCTGGAGCTGGTGTTGGGGCCCCCAGGGGTTGGGCCCCTGGAGGTGGGGTTGGGGCCCCGGGGGTTAGGCCCCTATAGCTATGGTTCGGGCGCTCAGGGGTTGGGCCCCTGGAGCTGGTGTTGGGGCCTCAGGGATTAGGCCCTGGAGCTATGGTTCAGGCGCTAAGGGTTTGGGACCCTGGAGCTGGTGTTGGGGCCCCCAGGGGTTGGGCCCCTGGAGCTGGTGTTGGGGCCCCAGGGGCTAGGCCCCTGTAGCTATGGTTCGGGCGCTCAGGGATTGGGCCCCTGGAGCTGGTTTTGGGGCCCCCAGGGGTTGGGCCCTTGGAGCTGGTGTTGGGGCCCCCAGGGGTTAGGCCCCTGGAGCTATGGTTCGGGCGCTCAGGGGTTGGGCCGCTGGAGCTGGTGTTGGGGCCCCTGACCTAATGTCACCCCTTGCTCTCCCATCCCCCACACAGACAGTCCCGACTCCATCACAGTAATGCCCAGAGCATTTCACGCATGGAGCAACAGTAACACTGTGTGGCCATGCAGGGTAATGCCCAGAGCATTTCCTGCATGGAGCAAGAGTGACACCGTGTGGCCACATAGGGTAGTGCACAGAGCATTTCCCGCATGGAGCTATGGTTCGGGAGCTCTGGGGTTGGGCCCCTGTAGCTGGTGTTGGGACTCCCAGGGTTGGGCCCCTGGAGCTGGTGTTGGGGCCCCAGGGGTTAAGGTTCGGGCGCTCAGGGGTTGGGCCCTTGGAGCTGGCGTGCGGGCCCCAGGGAATAGGCCCCTAGAGCTATGGTTTGCTCACTCTGGGGTTCTGCCCCTGGAGCTGGTGTTGGGGCTCCCAGGGGTTGGGCTCCTGCAGCTGGTGTTGGGGACCCAGGGGTTAGGCCCCTGGAGCTATGGTTCAGGCGCTCAGGGGTTGGGACCCTGGAGCTGGTTTTGGGGCCTCCAGTGGTTGGGACCCTGGAGCTGCGGTTGGGGCCTCCAGGGGTTAGCCCTGGATCTTTGGTTCGGCCGCTCATTGGTTGGGCCCCTGGAGCTGGTGTTGGGGCCCCAAGGGGTTGGGCCCTGGAGCTGGTGTTGGGGACCCAGGGGTTAGGCCCCTGGAGCTATGGTTCAGGCGCTCAGGGGTTGGGCCCCTGGAGCTATGGTTCGGGCGCTCAGGGGTTGGGCCCCTGGAGCTGGGTGGAGGGCCCCAGCGGTTGGGCCCCTGGAGCTGGTGTTGGGGCCCCCAGGGATTGGGCCCCTGGAGCTATGTTTCGGGCGCTCTGGGGTTGGGCCCCTGGAGCTGGTGTTGGGGACCCAGGTTTAGGCCCGTGGAGCTATGGTTCAGGCACTCAGGGGTTGGACCCCTGGAGCTATGGTTCGGGCGCTCAGGGGTTGGTTCCCTGGAGCTAGGGTCGAGGGCCCCAGGGGTGGGGCCCCTGGAGCTGCTGTTGGGGCCCCAGGTTTTGAGTTCCTGGAGATTGTGTTGGGGTTCGCAGGGGTTGGGCCCCTGGAGCTGTGGTTGGGCCCCCAGGGTTTAGGCCCCTGGAGCTAGGTGTTGGGCGCTCAGGGGTTGGGCCCCTGGAGCTGGTGTTGGGGCCCCCAGGGGTTGGCCCCTGGAGGTGGGTTTGGGGCCCCCGGGGGTTAGGCCCCTATAGCTATGGTTCGGGCGCTCAGGGGTTGGGCCCCTGGAGCTGGTGTTGGGGCCCCAGGGATTAGGCCCCTGGAGCTATGGTTCAGGGCTAAGGTTTGGGACCCCCTGGAGCTGGTGGTTGGGGCCCCCAGGGGTTGGGCCCCTGGAGCTGGTGTTGGGGCCCCAGGGGCTAGGCCCCTGGAGCTATGGTTGGGCGCTCAGGGATTGGGCCCCTGGAGCTGGTTTTGGGGGCCCCAGGGGTTGGGCCCTGGAGCTGGTGTTGGGGCCCCCAGGGTTTAGGCCCCTGGAGCTATGGTTCGGGCGCTCAGGGGTTGGGCCCCTGGAGCTGGTGTTGGGGCCCCCAGGGGTTGGGCCCTGGAGGTGGGGTTGGGGCCCCCGGGGGTTAGGCCCCTATAGCTATGGTTCGGGCGCTCAGGGGTTGGGCCCCTGGAGCTGGTGTTGGGGCCCTCAGGGATTAGGGCCCTGGAGCTATGGTTCAGGCGCTAAGGGTTTGGGACCCTGGAGCTGGTGTTGGGGCCCCCAGGGGTTGGGCCCCTGGAGCTGGTGTTGGGGCCCCAGGGGCTAGGCCCCTGTAGCTATGGTTCGGGCGCTCAGGGATTGGGCCCCTGGAGCTGGTTTTGGGGCCCCCAGGGGTTGGGCCCTTGGAGCTGGTGTTGGGGCCCCCAGGGGTTAGGCCCCTGGAGCTATGGTTCGGGCGCTCAGGGGTTGGGCCGCTGGAGCTGGTGTTGGGGCCCCTGACCTAATGTCACCCCTTGCTCTCCCATCCCCCACACAGACAGTCCCGACTCCATCACAGTAATGCCCAGAGCATTTCACGCATGGAGCAACAGTAACACTGTGTGGCCATGCAGGGTAATGCCCAGAGCATTTCCTGCATGGAGCAAGAGTGACACCGTGTGGCCACATAGGGTAGTGCACAGAGCATTTCCCCGCATGGAGCTATGGTTCGGGAGCTCTGGGGTTGGGCCCCTGTAGCTGGTGTTGGGACTCCCAGGGGTTGGGCCCCTGGAGCTGGTGTTGGGGCCCCAGGGGTTAAGGTTCGGGCGCTCAGGGGTTGGGCCCTTGGAGCTGGCGTGCGGGCCCCCAGGGAATAGGCCCCTAGAGCTATGGTTTGCTCACTCTGGGGTTCTGCCCCTGGAGCTGGTGTTGGGGCTCCAGGGGTTGGGCTCCTGCAGCTGGTGTTGGGGACCCAGGGGTTAGGCCCCTGGAGCTATGGTTCAGGCGCTCAGGGGTTGGGACCCTGGAGCTGGTTTTGGGCCTCCAGTGGTTGGGACCCTGGAGCTGCGGTTGGGGCCTCCAGGGGTTAGCCCCTGGATCTTTGGTTCGGCCGCTCATTGGTTGGGCCCCTGGAGCTGGTGTTGGGGCCCCAAGGGGTTGGGCCCCTGGAGCTGGTGTTGGGGACCCAGGGGTTAGGGCCCTGGAGCTATGGTTCAGGCGCTCAGGGGTTGGGCCCCTGGAGCTATGGTTCGGGCGCTCAGGGGTTGGGCCCCTGGAGCTGGGGTGGAGGGCCCCAGCGGTTGGGCCCCTGGAGCTGGTGGTGGGGCCCCCAGGGATTGGGCCCCTGGAGCTATGTTTCGGGCGCTCTGGGGTTGGGCCCCTGGAGCTGGTGTTGGGGACCCAGGTTTTAGGCCCGTGGAGCTATGGTTCAGGCACTCAGGGGTTGGACCCCTGGAGCTATGGTTCGGGCGCTCAGGGGTTGGTTCCCTGGAGCTAGGGTCGAGGGCCCCAGGGGTGGGGCCCCTGGAGCTGCTGTTGGGCCCCCAGGTTTTGAGTTCCTGGAGATTGTGTTGGGGTTCGCAGGGGTTGGGCCCCTGGAGCTGTGGTTGGGCCCCCAGGGTTTTGGCCCCTGGAGCTATGGTTCGGGCGCTCAGGGGTTGGGCCCCTGGAGCTGGTGTTGGGGCCCCCAGGGGTTGGGCCCCTGGAGGTGGGGTTGGGGCCCCGGGGGTTAGGCCCCTATAGCTATGGTTCGGGCGCTCAGGGGTTGGGCCCCTGGAGCTGGTGTTGGGGCCCTCAGGGATTAGGCCCCTGGAGCTATGGTTCAGGCGCTAAGGGTTTGGGACCTGGAGCTGGTGTTGGGGCCCCCAGGGGTTGGGCCCCTGGAGCTGGTGTTGGGGCCCCAGGGGCTAGGCCCCTGTAGCTATGGTTCGGGCGCTCAGGGATTGGGCCCCTGGAGCTGGTTTTGGGGCCCCCAGGGGTTGGGCCCTTGGAGCTGGTGTTGGGGCCCCCAGGGGTTAGGCCCCTGGAGCTATGGTTCGGGCGCTCAGGGGTTGGGCCGCTGGAGCTGGTGTTGGGGCCCCTGACCTAATGTCACCCCTTGCTCTCCCATCCCCCACACAGACAGTCCCGACTCCATCACAGTAATGCCCAGAGCATTTCACGCATGGAGCAACAGTAACACTGTGTGGCCATGCAGGGTAATGCCCAGAGCATTTCCTGCATGGAGCAAGAGTGACACCGTGTGGCCCCATAGGGTAGTGCACAGAGCATTTCCCCGCATGGAGCTATGGTTCGGGAGCTCTGGGGTTGGGCCCCTGTAGCTGGTGTTGGGACTCCCAGGGGTTGGGCCCCTGGAGCTGGTGTTGGGGCCCCAGGGGTTAAGGTTCGGGCGCTCAGGGGTTGGGCCCTTGGAGCTGGCGTGCGGGCCCCCAGGGAATAGGCCCCTAGAGCTATGTTTGCTCACTCTGGGGTTCTGCCCCTGGAGCTGGTGTTGGGGCTCCCAGGGTTGGGCTCCTGCAGCTGGTGTTGGGGACCCAGGGGTTAGGCCCCTGGAGCTATGGTTCAGGCGCTCAGGGGTTGGGACCCTGGAGCTGGTTTTGGGGCCTCCAGTGGTTGGGACCCTGGAGCTGCGGTTGGGGCCTCCAGGGGTTAGCCCCTGGATCTTTGGTTCGGCCGCTCATTGGTTGGGCCCCTGGAGCTGGGTTGGGGCCAAGGGTGGGCCCCTGGAGCTGGTGTTGGGGACCCAGGGGTTAGGGCCCTGAGCTATGGTTGGGCGCTCAGGGGTTGGGCCCCTGGAGAGCTATGGTTGGGGCTCAGGGGTTGGGCCCCTGGAGCTGGTGTTGGGCCCCAGGTTGGGCCCTGGAGCTGGTTCAGGCCCCAGGGGTTGGGCCCCTGGAGCTATGGTTCGGGCGCTCAGGGGTTGCCCTGGAGCTGGTTGGAGGGCCCCAGCGGTTGGGCCCCGGAGCTGGTGTTGGGGCCCCCAGGGATTGGGCCCCTGGAGCTATGTTTCGGGCGCTCTGGGGTTGGGCCCCTGGAGCTGGTGTTGGGGACCCAGGTTTTAGGCCCGTGGAGCTATGGTTCAGGCACTCAGGGGTTGGACCCCTGGAGCTATGGTTCGGGCGCTCAGGGGTTGGTTCCCTGGAGCTAGGGTCGAGGGCCCAGGGGTGGGGGCCCTGGAGCTGCTGTTGGGGCCCCAGGTTTTGAGTTCCTGGAGATTGTGTTGGGGTTCGCAGGGGTTGGGCCCCTGGAGCTGTGGTTGGGCCCCCCAGGGTTTAGGCCCCTGGAGCTATGGTTCGGGCGCTCAGGGGTTGGGCCCCTGGAGCTGGTGTTGGGGCCCCCAGGGGTTGGGCCCCTGGAGGTGGGGTTGGGGCCCCCGGGGGTTAGGCCCCTATAGCTATGGTTCGGGCGCTCAGGGGTTGGGCCCTGGAGCTGGTGTTGGGGCCCTCAGGGATTAGGGCCCTGGAGCTATGGTTCAGGCGCTAAGGGTTTGGGACCCTGGAGCTGGTGTTGGGGCCCCCAGGGGTTGGGCCCCTGGAGCTGGTGTTGGGGCCCCAGGGGCTAGGCCCCTGTAGCTATGGTTCGGGCGCTCAGGGATTGGGCCCCTGGAGCTGGTTTTGGGGCCCCCAGGGGTTGGGCCCTTGGAGCTGGTGTTGGGGCCCCCAGGGGTTAGGCCCTGGAGCTATGGTTCGGGCGCTCAGGGGTTGGGCCGCTGGAGCTGGTGTTGGGGCCCCTGACCTAATGTCACCCCTTGCTCTCCCATCCCCCACACAGACAGTCCCGACTCCATCACAGTAATGCCCAGAGCATTTCACGCATGGAGCAACAGTAACACTGTGTGGCCATGCAGGGTAATGCCCAGAGCATTTCCTGCATGGAGCAAGAGTGACACCGTGTGGCCACATAGGGTAGTGCACAGAGCATTTCCCCGCATGGAGCTATGGTTCGGGAGCTCTGGGGTTGGGCCCCTGTAGCTGGTGTTGGGACTCCCAGGGGTTGGGCCCCTGGAGCTGGTGTTGGGGGCCCCAGGGGTTAAGGTTCGGGCGCTCAGGGGTTGGGCCCTTGGAGCTGGCGTGCGGGCCCCCAGGGAATAGGCCCTAGAGCTATGGTTTGCTCACTCTGGGGTTCTGCCCCTGGAGCTGGTGTTGGGGCTCCCAGGGGTTGGGCTCCTGCAGCTGGTGTTGGGGACCCAGGGGTTAGGCCCCTGGAGCTATGGTTCAGGCGCTCAGGGGTTGGGACCCTGGAGCTGGTTTGGGGCCTCCAGTGGTTGGGACCCTGGAGCTGCGGTTGGGGCCTCCAGGGGTTAGCCCTGGATTTTGGTTCGGCCGCTCATTGGTTGGGCCCCTGGAGCTGGTGTTGGGGCCCCAAGGGGTTGGGCCCCTGGAGCTGGTGTTTGGGGCCCAGGGGTTGGGCCCTGGAGCTGGTGTTGGGCTCAGGTTTGGGCCCGTGGAGCTATGGTTCAGGCACTCAGGGGTTGGGCCCCTGGAGCTATGGTCGGGCCGCCAGGGATTGGTTCCCTGGAGCTAGGTCGAGGGCCCCAGGGTTGGGGCCCCTGGAGCTATGTTGGGGCCCCCAGGTTTTGAGTTCCTGGAGATTGTGTTGGGTTCGCAGGGGTTGGGCCCTGGAGCTGTGGGGGCCCCCCAGGGTTTAGGCCCCTGGAGCTATGGTTCGGGCGCTCAGGGGTTGGGCCCCTGGAGCTGGTGTTGGGGCCCCCAGGGGTTGGGCCCCTGGAGGTGGGGTTGGGGGGCCCCAGGGGTTAGGGCCCCTATAGCTATGGTTCGGGCGCTCAGGGGTTGGGCCCCTGGAGCTGTGTTGTGGGGCCCCAGGGATTAGGGCCCTGGAGCTATGGTTCAGGCGCTAAGGGTTGGGGACCCTGGAGCTGTTGTTGGCCCCCAGGGGTTGGGCCCTGGAGCTGGTGTTGGGGCCCCAGGGGTTAGGCCCCTGTAGCTATGGTTCGGGCGCTCAGGGATTGGGCCCCTGGAGCTGGTTTTGGGGCCCCCAGGGGTTGGGCCCTGGAGCTGGTGTTGGGGACCCAGGGGTTAGGGCCCTGGAGCTATGGTTCGGGGCGTCAGGGGTTGGGCCGCTGGAGTGGGTGTGGGGCCCCTGACCTAATGTCACCCTGGAGCTCCCATCCCCCACACAGACAGTCCCGACTCCATCACAGTAATGCCCAGAGCATTTCACGCATGGAGCAACAGTAACACTGTGTTGCCATGCAGGGTAATGCCCAGAGCATTTCCTGCATGGAGCAAGAGTGACACCGATGTGGGCCACATAGGGTAGTGCACAGAGCATTTCCCCGCATGGAGCTATGGTTCGGGAGCTATGGGGTTGGGCCCCTGGAGCTGGTGTTGGGACTCCCAGGGGTTGGGCCCCTGGAGCTGGTGTTGGGGCCCCAGGGGTTAAGGTTCGGGCGCTCAGGGGTTGGGCCCTGGAGCTGGGTGCGGGCCCCAGGGAATAGGCCCTAGAGCTATGGTTTGCTCACTCTGGGGTTCTGCCCCTGGAGATGGGTGTTGGGGCTCCCAGGGGTTGGGCTCCTGCAGCTGGTGTTGGGGACCCAGGGGTTAGGCCCCTGGAGCTATGGTTCAGGCGCTCAGGGGTTGGGACCCTGGAGCTGGTGTTTGGGGCCTCCAGTGGTTGGGACCATGGAGCTGCGGTTGGGGCCGTCCAGGGGTTAAGC